>NC_084567.2:35712500-36012500 GCF_033978685.3 Nerophis lumbriciformis | reverse complement strand
TATGGGACATTCATCCTCCGCTGTTGCCATTTCTAATACAAAGTAGTGTAAAGTTCTTACTTATATCTGTCAGTAAACTCGCCATGAAAGCGCTAAAACATACCGGTGTAGTGAGTTTACATTATTCACCCAAGGAACTTTAGTTATTAGAGAGTTCCGGCGTTGTTGTTGCACTAGTGAGCCACGGATGAGGAGATGCTGCTCCGTTAGTGATTGAAGTAAAGTCTGAATGTCATTAAAACAGTTAGCTCCATCTTTTGACACTTCTTCCACTCCCGTCCTTGCACGCTACACCGCTACAACAAAGATGACGGAGAAAAGACACTGTCGAAGGTGAACCACGTAAATAAGACCGCCCACAAAACGACGCATCCTGAAAGGACTTGAAGATGATCTGTAAAACATCATCTATGCAACATTTTGACCAAATAACCACAATTACATGTTATGTAGACCACAAGGAAGTCTTTTACATTTAGAAAAAAAAAAGACCCCTTTAATGCGCCCTATAATCGGGTACGCCTTTTGTATGAAAATATACCTGACTAGACCCGCTCATTGGCAGTGCGCCTTATAATCCGGTGCGCCCTATGGTCCGGAAAATACGGTATTAACACATTTGAACACACAACAGTACAGAAAATTGTTACTGTTACTTGATTACCTGGTACTGGTAATTGGTACTTTATCATTCAAATGTGAAAGGTACCCATCCCTAATTGTGTCACACCTCAGGTACACAATCTTGCATTCATACCAGTCCCATCAGTGTGGTATTTTGAAGACTTGAAAAATGTCTGTCTCAGGTGCAGCCATGATGGATTCTAGACAGACAAAAACAAACCCCTAAGTCAATTTCTCTAAGCCTCTTGTAATTATCCCGTGTCAGCCCTCGGTGGGTGACCTTATTTTAAACTCGAAAGGATTTCAGCTAAATTTTCTTCGCTGAATGAAACCCTCCTTTTGAGCCTGATACGGGAGGGCTGGCGGTTGAAAGGCTGATTGTCTGCTAGCGATGAAAAAAACAAAAAAAACAACAATGGAGGGCGGGAAGATAAATGTGTAAATGACAATTGGTTTTAAAGGGGAACCACACTTTGTTTTTGGAATTTTGCCTATCGTTCACAATCATTAAGTCAGCTTACAATTGGGCCAATGGGGAGGTCCTCTATCGTACCATTAAAATCTAATAAATAACCACCCAAAAACTGCCAACAATAACAAAACATTTTCATTTCGCGACCTGAATATTAACCAAGTATTAATATTTTTGTTATTCCAAGCACTTTGAGGCAAAATATTTATAGCAGCACGGTGATCATTAGCTTGCGTGGCTATGTTGACATCACCTGTGCTAATAAAACTTTGTTATGTTTGACAGAGGGAGTTGACGACACAGACATCAGGAGGCAGTAATGTTCTATGATTTATTATATATATAGTCAATATATATATCCATCCATCCATCCAACTTCTTCCGCTTATCCGAGGTCGGGTCGCGGGGGCAGCAGCCTAAGCAGGGAAGCCCAGACTTCCCTCTCCCCAGCCACTTCGTCCAGCTCTTCCTGTGGGACCCCGAAGCGTTCCCAGGCCAGCCGGGAGACATAGTCTTCCCAACGTGTCCTGGGTCTTCCCCGCGGCCTCCTACCGGTCGGACGTGCCCTAAACACCTCCCTAGGGAGGCGTTCGGGTGGCATCCTGACCAGATGCCCGAACCACCTCATCTGGCTCCTCTCGATGTGGAGGAGCAGCGGCTTTACTTTGAGCTCCTCCCGGATGGCAGAGCTTCTCACCCTATCTCTAAGGGAGAGCCCCGCCACCCGGCGGAGGAAACTCATTTCGGCAGCTTGTACCCGTGATCTTGTCCGTTCGGTCATAACCCAAAGCTCATGACCATAGGTGAGGATGGGAACGTAGATCGACCGGTAAATTGAGAGCTTTGCCTTCCGGCTCAGCTCCTTCTTCACCACAACGGATCGATACAGCGTCCGCATTACTGAAGACGCCGCACCGATCCGCCTGTCGATCTCACGATCCACTCTTCCCTCACTCGTGAACAAGACTCCGAGGTACTTGAACTCCTCTACTTGGGGCAAGATCTCCTCCCCAACCCGGAGATGGCACTCCACCCTTTTCCGGGCGAGAACCATGGACTCGGACTTGGAGGTGCTGATTCTCATCCCAGTCGCTTCACACTCAGATGCGAACCGATCCAGTGAGAGCTGAAGATCCTGGCCAGATGAAGCCATCAGGACCACATCATCTGCAAAAAGCAGAGACCTAATCATGCAGCCACCAAACCAGATCCCCTCAACGCCTTGACTGCGCCTAGAAATTCTGTCCATAAAAGTTATGAACAGAATCGGTGACAAAGGGCAGCCTTGGCGGAGTCCAACCCTCACTGGAAACGTGTCCGACTTACTACCGGCAATGCGGACCAAGCTCTGGCACTGATCATACAGGGAGCGGACTGCCACAATCAGACAGTCCGATACCCCGTACTCTCTGAGCACTCCCCACAGGACTTCCCGAGGGACACGGTCGAATGCCTTCTCCAAGTCCACAAAACACATGTAGACTGGTTGGGCAAACTCCCATGCACCCTCAAGGACCCTGCCGAGAGTATAGAGCTGGTCCACAGTTCCACGACCAGGACGAAAACCACACTGTTATAATAAAAAATACTCACTAAACTATAGAATGGAGTTTGTGACAAAACCCAAGAGTGTGTATGTGTGAGGCTATGTGTATGATTAGCTGAAGTGTGTGTTACCAAGTGTTGAGGAGACCGAGAGGAGGGACAAAGCAGGAGGGCAGTCCGTGCACAAGCAGGCCGTCGAGGGCAGGAGAGAAGCGACCAGGTCCGTGTCCAGGCGAGGGTCGAGGATCGAGGAAGGCAGTCCAAATCCACAAGGGAACAACGGGAGATCACAATGGGTAAGACTCGGGAAGGCACTGTGGGAGGACAACAAGGACATCAGAACACGGAGGGAAAACGCAGAGAGAGAGACAGAGATCATAAGGCTTGTCGACTTACGGTATACAAAGGGTATCTAAGTTCCCGCCAGGATCCTTGGGTCCCCTGGTCCTTTATACGGCTCGCCCTCATCAGTCCCAGGTGTGCAAATTGCCGATTGCCCACAGCCTCGCCGGCATGTGGGCGTGACACGGCCAGCGCGAGCAGGGGCGTGTCTCGGCGAGCTGCCAGCGGAGGTGCTGGCAGACCCAGCTGCCGAGGAAAAGCCGAGTTCGAGCCCACGCCGTGACACTTTATTCTCAATCATAAACATAAATCATGCTTCCTACCTTCAAAGTAGAAGTATGAGGACGCAAGTTGGTACTCTTTGACAGCCAATTTAGACCTGGATATGGCGAGAACGACACGAAAAGAGGCTCAGTGCCTTTTCTTTGCGAGGATTATGAGTTGTTCTTCTTCAGAATATAAATGGGTGTGATTAGGGGCAGAAAAAGGTGAAGATGTCAATCAATAAACAGAAAGCAGGTGCGGTTAATCAGCCACCGAGCAACAAGAAAACGTACAAGGGAGGAAAAAAAGAGCATTGAGGACGCACCAGGTGAAGGAATTAATTAAATATTTCAGCATGTCAATGTTAAATATAACATAAATAGTATAATGCAGCTACGGCTATATATAGTGTGTGCATGTGGATATATACACATACATACGTACTTACGGCATGTATAGAAAACCTTAAGGGAGGTGTTTGAATGTATTTTTAAGGGCTTTATAGGCAAAATAGAGCGACTCCATTGTAAGCGTAACATTATAAACCATCACTTACTGTGCAAGGTCTGCTGTCATTAGGATGCCGAATGATAGGATGTTGATATATTTCCATTTAGATGAAAAATGTCTCATAAGCCTCACAAAGAAACGGGGTGAGAGGGTAGGGGGAACCGGGGGAACAAGCGCTTTTTGTGTCGTTCTCGCCAGTTCCAGATCCTAAATGGTGGTCAAAGTGTCCCAACTTGTCAGATTATATTCTCAGCCATCTATGTTCCAAGTTAGAGGCATGATTAATGATATAGAATACATTTACAGGGAGCAGGGAAGCGAGGAAACAGCAGACCACTTGATGATGTAAAGATAGGGAAAATAGGAAGTGATAAATAGTTTGTCTGCGTTAGCGCTTATAATAAGAATATCAGTAATACTTGGTTAGTATTCAAGTCATGAAATATAATTATAGTATTGTTGGCGTGTTTTGAATAGTTATTTATCTGATTTTATGGGCGTAATAGTAGCTCCCATTAGGGCTCCGCTGTAAGTGGACTTTTATTTTCCTTTATTAAATATTTAGAATGCATTAAATAACAATTTGTCATCATGACTTTCATAATGATTACAAACGATAAGCAACATTCCAAAAAAAGTAATTAAAGGGCAACTGCACTTCTTTTGAAATTATTAAATAAATGTGATTAAAAGACCGCTTATAATGGAGCCTGTGGGAGATTCTCTATTTCCCCTATAAAAACCTTAGAAAAAACATCCATACGTGCCGCATTATTTAATTCCATTTAGATGAACAATGACTCATAATCTTCCCAAATCAGAAAAAAGGGGGTGGAACTAAGCGTCTTTCCAGATTCTAAATGGCTGTCAAAGTGTACCAACTTGTCGAAATACATCTTCAGACTTCTTCTGTTCAGGTGAAATGCATGATTTATGATTTACAACAAACTTCCAGGGAGCAGGGAAGCGAGGAAACAGCAGACCACTTGATGATGTAAAGGTAGGGAAAATAGGAAGTGATTACGTCGCCGCTATAAATAGTTTGTCTGCATTAATGCTTATAATAACAATATCATTAATACTTGGTTAGTATTCAAGTCATGAAATGTAATTATAGTATTGTTGGCGTGTTTTGAATGGTCATTCATCTGATTTTATGGGCGTAATAGCAGAGCTCCCATTGGCTCCGCTGTAAGTGGACTATTATTTTCCTTTGTTAAATATTTAGAATGCATTACATAACAATTTGTCATCATAACTTTCATAATGATTACAAACGATAAGCAACATTCCAAAAAAGGAATTAAAGGGCAACTGCACTTCTTTTGGAGTTATTTAATAAATTTGATCAAAAGTCCGCCTATAAAAACCTTAGAAAAACATCCAAACACCTCCATTAAGGTTTTATAAACATGATGTAAGTATATATTTAATGTAGTAACAAGCACATTTATAATAACATTTAATATTTTACGTATTTTGACCATTTTAAGCATACATGCCGCATTATTTCATTCCATTTAGATTAAGAATGACTCATAATCTTCTCAAATCAGAAAAAAGTGAAGTGAATTGAATTATATTTACCGTATTTTCCGCACTATTAGCCGCACCTAAAAACCACAAATGTACTCAAAAGCTGACAGTGCGGCTTATAACCCGGTGCGCTTTATATATGGATTAATATTAAGATTCATTTTCATAAAGTTTCGGTCTCGCAACTACAGTAAACAGCCGCCATCTTTTTTCCCCGTAGAAGAGGAAGTGCTTCTTCTTCTACGCAAGCAACCGCCAAGGTAAGCACCCGCCCCCATAGAAGAGGAAGCGCTTCTTCTTCTACTGTAAGCAACCACCCGCCCCCGTAGAAGAAGAAGAAGCGCGCGGATATTACGTTTCATTTCCTTTGTGTGTTTACATCTGTAAAGACCACAAAATGGCTCCTACTAAGCGACAGGTTTCCGGTTCATGAAAAGACGCAATCTCTCCATCCGCACACGGACTACTATTTCACAGCAACTGCCTAAAGACTTTCAAGAAAAGCTGGCTACTTTCCGTGCATATTGTAAAAACAAGATAGCTGAAAAAAAGATCCGGCCAGAGAACATTATCAACATGGACGAGGTTCCACTGACTTTTGATATTCCTGTGAACCGCACTGTGGATACAACGGGAGCACGTACGGTGAATATTCGCACCACAGGGAATGAGAAGTCATCCTTCACTGTGGTTCTAGCTTGCCATGCTAATGGCCAGAAACTTCCACCCATGGTGATATTCAAAAGGAAGACCTTGCCAAAAGAGACCTTTCCAGCCGGCGTCATCTTAAAAGCTAACTCGAAGGGATGGATGGATGAAGAAAAGATGAGCGAGTGGTTAAGGGAAGTTTACGCGAAGAGGCCGGGTGGCTTTTTTCACGCAGCTCCGTCCATGTTGATATACGACTCCATGCGCGCCCACATCACGCTGGTTTTTAATATATTATTAAAGTTTGACTGACCTATCTGACTGTTTTTTTGACATTCCTTTAGCGCAGTTAGATGCGGCTTACAACACGGGGCGTCTTATAGGTGGACAAAGTTTTGAAATATGCCGTTCATTGAAGGCGCGGCTTATAACCCAGGGCGGCTTATGGTGCGGAAAATACGGTATATGGCGCTTTTTTCTAGTGAAACCCAATATCTGAGTTACATTTAAACCAGTGTGGGTGGCACTGGGAGCAGGTGGGTAAAGTGTCTTGCCCAAGGACACAACGGCAGTAACTAGGATGGCGGAAGTGGGAATGGAACCCTCAAGTTGCTGGCATGGCCACTCTACCAACCGAGCTTTGTTTTTTAAGGTTTTGAATGGTTATTTACTGGAATTTACGGGCAAACAGAGGACCTTGCTGTAAACTGACTTTTATTTACGTATATTTACAAGTTAAAATGCATTACAAAAAAGTCCATCCATTGTCTTCTCTCGTAATGATTGTGAACAATGGGCACAATTCCAAAAAAAAATGTGCAGTTACCCTTTGAGGTTGAAAGTCTGGTTCACAGGCAGCCCACACACATTTTACATTTCTTCTGACATTGTTAATAAAACCTCAGTTTTGTATTCAAAACAATCAGAAGTTTCTCCCAGTGACTCAGGCGTTATCATTGCTTATGGTAATCAATGCCGTCCCACGCTTGGTCAGGTCACCCTTTGTTATATTCAGTCACACCCACACCCTTCTCCTGAGTGGAGTTGTAAAGTTGAACACACATTTAGTCTAACATAAAAGGTCTGTTACGTAATTATAATTGAAGTTTGTATAGATAATGTTCAGGTTATTGACTATGCTGAAAAGCAGTACTATAATCCTCCTAAGGACCAGCGTCCTTAGGAGAGCGGCTCTCATAGGCTCCATTGTAAGCAGATTTTTGATTGCCTTTATTTAGAATGTATTAAAAAAGATTAATTGTCTTGTCTCTCATAATAATTGTGAACGATAGGCAAAATATAAAAAAAAAAATGCAGTTTCCCTGTAAGTGCTCGTGTATCAATGTGATGCTGTGAAAAGGTATTTCTAATTTGTAGTTTAAAACATTTCAAAAAGCTCAGTTTCTACGGCGGCATCTCATAGAATGTTCTAGTTAGGGTTTTGTTTTGCCAATCTGATACCATCCATCCATCCATCCATCTTCTTCCGCTTATCTGAGGTCGGGTCACGGGGGCAGCAGCCTAAGCAGGGAAGCCCAGACTTCCCTCTCCCCAGCCACTTCGTCCAGCTCTTCCCGGGCGATCCCGAGGCGTTCCCAGGCCAGCCGGGAGACATAGTCTTCCCAACGTGTCCTGGGTCTTCCCCGTGGCCTCCTACCGGTCGGACGTGCCCTAAACACCTCCCGAGGGAGGCGATCGGGTGGCATCCTGACCAGATGCCCGAACCACCTCATCTGGCTCATCTCGATGTGGAGGAGCAGCGGCTTTACTTTGAGCTCCCCGCGGATGGCAGAGCTTCTCACCCTATCTCTAAGGGAGAGCCCCGCCACCCGGCGGAGGAAACTCATTTCGGCCGCTTGTACCCGTGATCTTGTCCTTTCGGTCATAACCCAAAGCTCATGACCATAGGTGAGGATGGGAACGTAGATCGACCGGTAAATTGAGAGCTTTGCCTTCCGGCTCAGCTCCTTCTTCACCACAACGGATCGATACAGCGTCCGCATTACTGAAGACGCCGCACCGATCCGCCTGTCAATCTCACGATCCACTCTTCCCTTACTCGTGAACAAGACTCCGAGGTACTTGAACTCCTCCACTTGGGGCAAGATCTCCTCCCCAACCCGGAGATGGCACTCCACCCTTTTCCGAGCGAGAACCATGGACTCGGACTTGGAGGTGCTGATTCTCATCCCAGTCGCTTCACACTCAGCTGCGAACCGATCCAGTGAGAGCTGAAGATCCTGGCCAGATGAAGCCATCAGGACCACATCATCTGCAAAAAGCAGAGACCTAATCCTGCAGCCACCAAACCAGATCCCCTCAACGCCTTGACTGCGCCTAGAAATTCTGTCCATAAAAGTTATGAACAGAATCGGTGACAAAGGGCTCCGCCAAGGCAAAACCATACCACCCCGACGTAACACTACCCTTGGTATTAACAACATGGATTTATGGATCAATCCACGCTCCTCCATGATCACTTGGCACATGACAGACATAGCAACTGAGCACTCCAGTTGCATCAGTTGCCATAAGATCATCCTCTTCCAAGACCACATGTGTCAAACTCTAGGCCCCGGGGGGGCAAATCTGGCCCGCCACATCATTTTATGGCCTGCGAAAGCCTGGAAATAGTATGCATTAAAGGCCTACTGAAATGCGATTTTCTTATTTAAACGGGGATAGCAGGTCCATTCTATGTGTCATACTTGATCATTTCGCGATATTGCCATATTTTTGCTGAAAGGATTTAGTAGAGAACATCGACGATAAAGTTCGCAACTTTTGGTCGCTGATAAAAAAGCCTTGCCTGTACCGGAAGTAGCAGACGATATGCGCGTGACGTCACAGGTTGTGGAGCTCCTCACATCCGCACATTGTTTACAATCATGGCCACCAGCAGCAAGAGCGATTCGGACCGAGAAAGCGACGATTTCCCCATTAATTTGAGCGAGGATGAAAGATTTGTGGATGAGGAAAGTGAGAGTGAAGGACTAGAGGGCAGTGGGAGCGATTCAGATAGGGAAGATGCTGTGAGAGGCGGGTGGGACCTGATATTCAGCTGTGAATGACTAAAAAAGTAAATAAACACAAGACTCTATTAGCCACAACACAACCAGGCTTATATTTAATATGCCACAAATTAATCCCGCATAACAAACACCTCCCCCCTCCCGTCCACATAACCCGCCAATACAACTCAAACACCTGCACAACACACTCAATCCCACAGCCCAAAGTACCGTTCACCTCCCCAAAGTTCATACAGCACATATATTTCCCCAAAGTTACGTACGTGACATGCACATAGCGGCACGCACGTACGGGCAAGCGATCAAATGTTTGGAAGCCGCAGCTGCATGCGTACTCACGGTACCGCGTCTGCGCATCCAACTCACAGTCCTCCTGGTAAGAGTCTCTGTTGTCCCAGTTCTCCACAGGCCAATGGTAAAGCTTGACTGTCATCTTTCGGGAATGTAAACAATGAAACACCGGCTGTGTTATCCGGCACAACAGTCAGGTGGTGCATTCTACGGCGGGGGTGCGTTATCCGGCACAACACCTGCCGCAATACACCGCTTCCCACCTACAGCTTTATTCTTTGCTGTCTCCATTGTTCATTGAACAAATTGCAAAAAATTCACCAACACAGATGTCCAGAATACTGCGGAATTTTGCGATGAAAACAGACGACTTAATAGCTGGCCACCATGCTGTCCCAAAATGTCCTCTACAATCCGTGACGTCACGCGCAGGCGTCATCATACCGAGACGTTTTCAGCAGGATATTTTGTGCGAAATTTAAAATTGCAGTAAGCTAACCCTCCTCAGCCTTCCCGGTAAGGTCTATTCAGGTGTACTGGAGAGGAGGCTACGCCGGATAGTCGAACCTCGGATTCAGGAGGAACAGTGTGGTTTTCGTCCTGGTCGTGGAACTGTGGACCAGCTCTATACTCTCGGCAGGGTCCTTGAGGGTGCATGGGAGTTTGCCCAACCAGTCTACATGTGCTTTGTGGACTTGGAGAAGGCATTCAACCGTGTCCCTCGGGAAGTCCTGTGGGGAGTGCTCCGAGAGTACGGGGTATCGGACTGTCTGATTGTGGCAGTCCGCTCCCTGTATGATCAGTGCCAGAGCTTGGTCCGCATTGCCGGCAGTAAATCGGACCCGTTTCCAGTGAGGGTTGGACTCCGCCAAGGCTGCCCTTTGTCACCGATTCTGTTCATAACTTTTATGGACAGAATTTCTAGGCGCAGTCAAGGCGTTGAGGGGATCTGGTTTGGTGGCTGCAGGATTAGGTCTTTGCTTTTTGCAGATGATGTGGTCCTGATGGCTTCATCTGGCCAGGATCTTCAGCTCTCACTGGATCGGTTCGCAGCTGAGTGTGAAGCGACTGGGATGAGAATCAGCACCTCCAAGTCCGAGTCCATGGTTCTCGCCCGGAAAAGGGTGGAGTGCCATCTCCGGGTTGGGGAGGAGATCTTGCCCCAAGTGGAGGAGTTCAAGTACCTCGGAGTCTTGTTCACGAGTGAGGGAAGAGTGGATCGTGAGATCGACAGGCGGATCGGTGCGGCGTCTTCAGTAATGCGGACGCTGTATCGATCCGTTGTGGTGAAGAAGGAGCTGAGCCGGAAGGCAAAGCTCTCAATTTACCGGTCGATCTACGTTCCCATCCTCACCTATGGTCATGAGCTTTGGGTTATGACCGAAAGGACAAGATCACGGGTACAAGCGGCCGAAATGAGTTTCCTCCGCCGGGTGGCGGGGCTCTCCCTTAGAGATAGGGTGAGAAGCTCTGCCATCCGGGGGGAGCTCAAAGTAAAGCCGCTGCTCCTCCACATCGAGAGGAGCCAGTTGAGGTGGTTCGGGCATCTGGTCAGGATGCCACCCGAGCGCCTCCCTAGGGAGGTGTTTAGGGCACGTCCGACCGGTAGGAGGCCGCGGGGAAGACCCAGGACACGTTGGGAAGACTATGTTTCCCGGCTGGCCTGGGAACGCCTCGGGGTCCCACGGGAAGAGCTGGACGAAGTGGCTGGGGAGAGGGAAGTCTGGGCTTCCCTGCTTAGGCTGCTGCCCCCGCGACCCGACCTCGGATAAGCGGAAGAAGATGGATGGATGGATGGATTTAAAATTGCACTTTAGTAAGCTAACCCGGCCGTATTGGCATGTGTTGCAATGTTAAGATTGCATCATTGATATATAAACTGTCAGACTGCGTGGTCGGTAGTAGTGGGTTTCAGTAGGCCTTTAATAAAGTACTTTATCTTTTATCAGTACATATATTTGGTCTTTCTATGTTGACATTAAAAAATACATGAACTGCATGCAATTTCATGTATTTTTAATTTTAATATTATCTAATAATGCAAAATACATTATCAAACATTTCCAAAACATCCTTTGTTAAAATAAATACACTTAATCATCTGCATGACTTATGATTTCAAATAAGGTTATCCATCAAATTGAACACTGTAGAAATGACAATTCTTTAAGATAAAATTCTGGCGACCGATCTGCCAGTTGTTTGTTTTTTTATCGTAAAAACAACTTAATGATCGATTTTCTACTTACAGTACTAAATAAACAAAAACCATAGATTCTGGGGTAAAAAAAATTGGTAGCTCAGTTACAAGAATGTTACGGAAAAAAACAGTGGTACTGTTTTTCTATTCCGCTTACAGCAACATGCTGTAAAAAAAAAAAAAACACCACACATTTTATGGTAAAATTCTGGCGACTGAGCTGCAAGTTCTTTACAGTAAAATCTAAAGATTTTATTTTACAGCATACGTCAAAAAGAAATAATCACATGTATAGGTCAATATTTATATAATAGGGGTGTGAATCTTTGGGCGATTCGATCTAATTCCTAGGGTGACCTTCCGATTCAGAATCGATATCTTGATTCAAAACGATTCTCGTAATGTACAATATTATTTGGTAAATTAATCATCATGAAACTTTTTCAAAACAGGTTACAAGTAGGGACGTAAATCTCTTTGATGGACGATATGATTCACATATGATACATATACATATGATTCACAATTCTCCTGATGACACTACCAAGTGGAACCATGTAAATATTAAAAAGAATAGGACCTAAAATTGATCCTTGAGGCACACCACATGTGATTACATGGGTCTTTGAGGAGCATGTATCCATACTTACCAATAATTTTCTGTCAGAGAGATAAGAAGTGAGCCCACTTCTGACAGTGGGTTCACCCAAGACTGACAGTTTTTGAGAGTCAGCACTCAACCTGAGATCGTCCACAATCTTCAAAAGTGCCGTCTCTGTACTGTGGTGCACTCTAAAACCAGACTGAAACTTCTCTAAAATATTGCAATTATTTAAAAAATCAAATAGTTGTTTGAAAACAATCTAAAGTGTTACTTTAAAATGGTAAGTTTGATACCGGTCTGTAATTATTATTAACACTGATGACATCTATTAAACAGACAAGAAGCAAGGAATCATGCAGAGACAGAGTTAAATTTTGCTCAATGAGGAGAGACGTTTTGGACTGTACTCTTAGTTACAGATCCAACCTACGCTCTAAGGTCCAGACCCACGTGCTCCTCTATTTATTTGGGAGGTCCCTGGTTACATCACTGAGGCTGCTTCTGAGGGAAGGGGGGGTAATTTCAGCAACCCAAGTTGGACACAATATATGATTATTCATGAAATGGAAATGTGCTGACACTCGTGATATCGCCCTGTCTCTGCTTTGTCTGCGTCACGGTACTCGATGTTCTGGACACAAACATTGATACGAGGCGACTTAATCTTGTATTTGCAGGTTGTCCCTTTGCACAATTGATAATAACTATAGCAACGGCCTTTAAAGGGGAACATTATCACAATTTCAGAAGGGTTAAAACCATTAAAAATCAGTTCCCAGTGGCTTATTTTATTTTTCGAAGTTTTTTTCAAAATTTTACCCATCACGCAATATCCCTAAAAAAAGCTTCAAAGTGCCTGATTTTAACCATCGTTATATACACCCGTCCATTTTCCTGTGACGTCACATAGTGATGCCAACTCAAACAAACATGGCGCATAGAACAGCAAGCTATAGCGACATTAGCTCGGATTCAGACTCGGATTTCAGCGGCTTAAGCGATTCAACAGATTACGCATGTATTGAAACGGATGGTTGTAGTGTGGAGGCAGGTAGCGAAAACGAAATTGAAGAAGAAACTGAAGCTATTGAGCCATATCGGTTTGAACCGTATGCAAGCGAAACCGAAGAAAACGACACAACAGCCAGCGACACGGGAGAAAGCGAGGACAAATTCGGCGATCGCCTTCTAACCAAAGATTGGTATGTGTTTGTTTGGCATTAAAGGAAACTAACAACTATGAACTAGGTTTACAGCATATGAAATACATTTGGCAACAACATGCACTTTGAGAGTGCAGACAGCCCAGTTTTCATCAATTAATATATTCTGTAGACATACTCTCATCCGCGTTCTTTTCCTGAAAGCTGATCCGTCCAGTTTTGGAGTTGATGTCAGCAGGCCAGGGAAGCTAGGGTCGATATTCTTCTCTTGATCATCTTCGGTGGCATAAGGGACGGTGTGAGCCAAAACATCCACGGGGTTTAGCTCGCTCGTCTGCGGGAACAAACTGCCGCCATTGCTTGCCGTGCTACCGAGGTCCTTTGTTCCTGAATTGCTCACACAATCCGGCAGATTCAATGGGGGTCTGGCGGCAGATTTCTTTGACTTTATCGTTGGAAATGCATCTGCTTTGAGTGTCGCAGGATATCCACACATTCTTGCCATCTCTGTCGTAGCATAGCTTTCGTCGGTAAAGTGTGCGGAACAAACGTCCAATTTCTTGCCACTTTCGCATCTTTGGGCCACTGGTGCAACTTGAATCCGTCCCTGTTCGTGTTGTTACACCCTCCGACAACACACCGACGAGGCATGATGTCTCCAAGGTACGGAAAACAGTTGAAAAAACGGAAAATAACAGAGCTAATTTGACTTGGTGTTTGAGAAAATGGCGGATTGCTTCCCGATGTGACGTCACGTTGTTCCGAGAGCGAATAATAGAAAAGGCGTTTAATTCGCCAAAATTCACCCATTTAGTGTTCGGAAATCGGTTAAAAAAATATATGGTCTTTTTTCTGCAACATCAAGGTATATATTGACGCTTACATAGGTCTGGTGATAATGTTCCCCTTTAAGCATAAGAGTTGTGTGATAACTTACACATAATTATTCTAACAAATTGTCAACATCTAAATTGCTCTTCTATTGCAGGCGCCTCACCACCGCTTTTTTAAAAGCAGCAGCAACGGCCCCCGTTTGAAACGAGCAAATTAAGACGTTTAAAATCTCCTCTCTCAAAGAACCATAAAATATTCTCAAAAAAATTGGTGGGTTTTATTGTAGAAAAAACCCCTGTCAAGCATCTCAGCATTAACCAGGACAAAACTGTTCAGTGTTTCCTCAGGTGAAAAACAGATGCTCGGATGGATTAAAAGCAATGTGAGAAGATAAAATGTCTGATGGTGTTTATTTTTAATCTGAAGTGGTCTGCAAACTCGCTCACAAAGGAAGTTTGTAGGTGTGTGAGGTATATTATTAAATCAGCGTTAAGCAAATGGTTAATTGTTGCAAAAAGGACTCTGGGGTTATTCTTATTGTTTGCAATTACTGTGGGAAACATTTTTTTTATTGCGTTCTTAACCGCCTTGTTGTATATTTTTTTGCTGTTCACGTAATATTTGATGGTTAATCACTAGTTTATTTTCTCTCCGCTATCCTGCAATTTTCTTTTTGACTACCTCATCATTTCTCCATTAAGGTACTGATTTTAAAATGACCCGTCTTGGTTTTAGAGGAGCAACAGCCAGCGTCAACGCTGGATTTGCGGTTTTGATTACAATTGTCAACAATAAAATCACAGGGTGCAAAACTATTGGAGGACAGTTATTAAAAACTAATACAATTTGCAGCCACTTCAGAAGTTAGATAGCGCTTCATTACAGTTCACACTGAGGTCTCTCTCTGGATAAAAGCTGTGATATTAAAAAAATCACAGTAGTGGTCAGACACAACCAAGTCGATAACAGAGAGAGGACACAATGGTGGACAGACCATAATTAAAGGCCAAATCCAGAGTGTGTTGGCTGTATGACAGGTTGGGTAAAATCCATAAAATCGAACATATTTAAAAATTCCCTTGAAATAGGGTCTAGAGCAGTGGTTCTTAACCTTGTTGGAGGTACCGAACCCCACCAGTTTCATATGCGCATTCACCGAACCCTTTTTTAGTGAAAAATAAGTTTGTTTTTTTTTCAAATTCAAGACAAAGTTATATATATATGGTAACACTTTAGTATAGGGAACATATTCTAAGTAACAAAGACTTAATTTAGAGTTATTTGGACAATAGGGGAACATATTCTAAGCAACAAAGACTTAATTTAGAGTTATTTGGTTAGGGTTAGGGTTAGGGTTATAATAAGGCCATGCCGAATAAGGCATTAATAAGTACTTAATAATGACTAGTTAAGAGCCAATATGTTACTAATTTGCATGTTAATAATCAAGTAATTAATGGTGAATATGTTCCCCATACTAAAGTGTTACCATAATTTTTTACTGGTGCATAAAGTGAACCGTGCATGAACCATACTTGCCAACCTTGAGACCTCCGATTTCGGGAGGTGGGGTGTGGGGGGAGGGGGGCGTGGTTGGGGGCGTGGTTAAGATATATATATATATATATATATATATATATGTATATATATAAGAAATACTTGACTTTCAGTTAATACTAGCTATATATATATATATATATATACATATATATTTTATTATATGTATATATATATATATATATATATATATATATATATATACATATATATTTTATTATATATATATATATATATATATATATATATATATATATATATATATATATATATATATATATATATATATATATATATAAATAAATAAATAAAAGAAATACTTGAATTTCAGTGATCATTTATTTACACATATACACACACATAACACTCCTCTACTCATTGTTGAGTTAAGGGTTGAATTGTCCATCCTTGTTCTATTCTCTGGCACTATTTCAAAACACACACATTATACAAATATACATTATAAAATCAATAAGAAAACGGGAGCTCTAATTTGGGAGTCTGAATTAGGATCAGAAGTTCCTATATAAACATTGCGCACTCACGTCGCCTTTTTGTATCGATTACTGCAGCTGTGCACTGGATTCATTCACAAAAACAAACTACAACTCACAAACACTTTAGAGTTAGGCTCCACCATCAGAATGTGTACTTAAACTTATAAAGATCACATGGATATTATTCAGTGAGTTGATTCACCAAAACTAACCTGTTATACAGGAGGAAAAAGCACACAGGACGTTTCAATTGTTCACAGACTGGTCGCTCTCATCAGAATGACAAGACACTTCCGGTCTGCAGGTGATAGCATTCAATTGGGAACAAACGCCCTACTGACCAATGTGAATACTGATAAATGTGTAATGATAGCTCCAAAAACGAATTCAAACCACAAAATAAACTAAATAAATCAACACAAAAATGTGACACATTATGGGTGGGTCACATGTGCATGTACAACAGGCTGGCAACACGTCACTCAGGTCCGCATGGAGCTGGAGGGGGCGTGGCCTCCAGCTCCGCCTGAATTTCGGGAGATTTTCGGGAGAAAATATGTCCCGGGAGGATTTCGGGAGAGGCGCTGAATTTCGGGAGTCTCCCGGAAAATCCGGGAGGGTTGGCAAGTATGGCATGAACATCACCTTGTTCAAAGAACAAAACCAACACAGTGCATAAACTCACAACAAATTACACACCTGCAAATCAGTCAGCTGTAGCCGTATCCGTAATACGCCAATAGGGAGAAGTTTGTATTTACATGATGAGTCGGGTGTGTCTTGACCTCCGCCGAACCCCTGAGCCCGACTCAGAACAACAACTCAGCTCCCTCATCAAGAAGGCCCAGCAGAGGATGTACTTCCGACCGAGATGCTGGTGCAGTTTTACTCAGCCATCATCGAGTCCATCCTGACCTCCTCCATCACCGTGTGGTTCCCCGGCGCCACGGTCCAGGATAAGCATCGACTGCAGCGCATCGTACGTGCTGCTGAGAAGGTGATTGGCTGCAAGCTCCCATCCCTCCAGGACCTGTTCTCCTCCAGGACCAGGAGGCGTGTGGGTCGGATCACAGCTGACTCTTCTCACCCTGGACACAAAGTATTCTCCCCTCTCCCCCTCAGGCAGGAGACTACGATCCATCCAGACCCACACCTCCCGCCACCTGAACAGTTTTTTTCCCTCGGCCATCAGGCACATGAACAATAACTCCTAACAGTAGCTCCCTAGAATTCCTTCTAAGTCTATAACAAGATCTGATAGCTCAGTTACAGCTCTTGTTATTACCAAATCTGTGTTATATGTGTTTTATGTTGCATCATTCCTAGTTTGTGAACCCGTTCTCAAACAATGTCAATAAAACTATTCTGATTCTGATTCTGATTCTAATTAGTTCTCTGATTAGTGACCGGGAGCAGGTGAGCGTCCCGACCACTAATCAGAGGCAGGTGAATATAATCAGCAACTATGGCAACAAGGAACATAAAAACAGGGGTGCTGAAACAGAACTAAGGGAATCCTAAACTTAAACTAAACATGATTCGGGCTACAGATCATCTCAGTTGGACTTGTCATCTTGCAGGTTGTTGAATCAGAATGGAGTTGTTGTTGGCAGAGCAGGAATGGAAGTGTGCGATCAAAGTCACGCTCCACCGAGACAATGTTGGAAACAAAAAAGAAGATTTGCCTGTTCTTTTCATAACAGTTTACATGTCAGATATTTCCTTTGTACGTGTGGAACCACAGAGTGGTCCTAGCTACAAGCAGTGCTTTGATTGTTCTTGGCATATACTTTTTTAACATTCTGTGCTTCAAGCCAAAACATTTCCATTAAGTGAATGACAAGTGATTTCCCAAATCCCAACGAATATTTCTAAAAAGAAAACACTTCACTTATTTTACTTTCCCTTAAAAAAAACAGAAAACCAAACATATTTTTAAAAGTCACATCTTTTTTTTTTTTCAAGTGTTCCCCCATAATTTAGATTTATGCATTTATTCACTGCAATAAGGCGCTTTTGGTAGCCATCCACAAGCTTCTGGCAAATTTCTGGTTGAATTTTTGACCACTCCTCTTGACAAAATTGGTGCAGTTCAGCTAAATGTGTTGGTTTTCTGACATGGACTTGTTTCTTCAGCATTGTCCACGCGTTTAAGTCAGGACTTTGAGAAGGCCATTCTAAAACCTTAATTCTAGCCTGATTTAGCCATTCCTTTACCACTTTTGACATGGATTTGTTTCTTCAGCATTGTCCACACGTTTAAGTCAGGACTTTGAGAAGGCCATTCTAAAACCTTAATTCTAGTCTGATTTAGCCATTCCTTTACCACTTTTGACATGTGTTTGGGGTCATTTGACATCACATGGACAGAGATAAGACCTTCTGGAGATAAGTTCTGTGGTCAGATGAAACAGAAATTGAGCTGTTTGGCCACAATACCCAGCAAAATGTTTGGAGGAGAAAATGTGAGGCCGTTAATCCCAGGAACACCGTCAAGCATGTTGGTGGTAGGCCGGTTTTTCAGCCAATAGAACTGGTGCTTTAAATGGGACAATGAAAAAGGAGGATTACCTCCAAATTCTACAGGACAAGCTAAAATCATCAGCCCGGAGGTTGGGTCTTGGGCACAGTTGGGTGTTCCAACAGGACAATGTCCCAAAACACGTCAAAAGTGGTAAAGGAATGGCTAAATCAGGCTAGAATGAAGGTTTTAGAATGGCCTTCCCAAAGTCCTGACTTAAACATGTGGACAATGCTGAAGAAACAAGTCTATGTCAGAAAACCAACACATTTAGCTGAACTGCACCAATTTTGTCAAGAGGAGTGGTCAATAATTCAAGCACAAGCTTGTGGATGGCTACAAAAAGTGTCTTATTGCAGTGAAACTTGCCAAGGGACATGTAAGCAAATATTAACATTGCTGTATGTATACTTTTGACCACATCACATTTTCAGTAGACCCATAATAAATTCATAAAAGAAGCAAACTTCATGAATGTTTTCCAACAAGTATGTTAGCACAAAAAAATAAGACTTGTAGAAATGATTGGAAACTCAAGACAACTTCTTTACAAGAACATAATCAACTTTTGATCGTGACCATATATGATCTATGCATATATATTCCATTTTTTTGGGAAAATATAAATAATAAATCCCAGAAATGAGAATGTATTGCCTAACTCAGGGGTCGGCAACCTTTACCAGTCAAAGAGCCATTTTGACCAGTTTCACAAATTATAGAAAACAATGTAAGCCGCAAAAATTTTTGTAATTTTAAATGAAATAACGCTGCATTCAAAGTTTTTTTTTTGCTTTGTGCTATGTATAAACTAGGGGTCTCAGACACGCTGCCCACACCTTTTTATGGAATTTTTAAGCTGGTGCGGCACGCGGGTTTTAATGATTAGCGCTTGTCAGCGTCATGCGTTCCGTGATGGTACAGCATATAGCGCCCACTACAACCAGCGTGCCTGATCAGCCACATGTTAACTTGCTCACGTAGGTGACAGCAAGGCATACTTGGTCAACAACCACACAGGTAACACTGACGGTATAAAAAAATACATGCGCCACACTGTGAACCCATACCAAACAAGAATGACAAACACATTTCGGGAGAACATCTGCACCATAACACAACATAAACACAACAGGACAAATACCCAGAATCCCATGCAGCCCTAACTCTTCCGGGATACATTATACACCCCCGCTACCAAGCCCCGCCCACCTCAACCGACGCACAGAGAGAGGGGGGGGGTGTTGATGTGTGAGGGAGCAGGCTTGGGGTGGGGGCGGGGTTTGGTGGTAGCAGGGGTGTATAATGTAGCCCGGAAGAGTCAGGGCTGCATGGGATTCTGGGTGTTTGTTCTGTTGTGTTTATGTTGTGTTAAGGTGCAGATGTTCTCCCGAAATGTGTTTGTCATTCTTGTTTGGTTTTGGTTCAAAGTGTGGCGCATTATTAGTAAGAGTGTTAAAGTTGTTTTATATGGTCACCGTCAGTGTAACCTGTGTGGCTGTTGACCAAGTATGCCTTGCTGTCACGTACGTGTGCAAGCAGAAGATGAATATTATATAACAAATGTTGGGCTGGCACGCTGTTAATACAGATTGTAGAGGGCGCCAAATGTTCTACCATCATGGCACGCCCTTATTATAGCTGTAAGGGTGAAAATCGGTGAATCTTAATCCCGGGAGTTTTCTGCGAGAGGCACTGAAATCCGGAAGTCTCACGGGAAAATTAGGGGGTTCAGCAAGTAAGCTGCTGAGCCGCATCAGAATGATCAAAGAGCCGCATGCGGCTCCGGAGCCGCGGGTTGCCGACCCCTGGCCTAACTCATATGATATTTTCCAATATATTTTTGTTTCGTAGGGTTGTTCTCCATAAATGAGCCATTTTCTGTAAAACTTGATAAGTTTCATTATGAGATGTTTTATGGACCAAATTAAACGCTTCGGCAGGCCAGATCTGGCCTTTAGAGAACTCCTGATCTATGGTGATGAAGTGAATATTGATATCCGCGAGCACAAATTAGGGTGTTTCTTATGTCTCATTAACCTCACTAATAATTGTTACATGGAAAATAAAATATTCACTCACATTTTCTGAGAATATTGGTTCTGTATGCCCCTTCTTTGTCTTTAAAGACCAGAGACTTTATTCCTCATTCTCCTGTCCTTAAGGTGCCATTTGGCAAAACCCAGTCAAGCTGTCATGTGTCATTTATTTTGTAGCAGCTTCCGTCTAGCCACTGCACCTTAAGGACAAAACAAATTAAGTGCTATGCAGAAGATCACTCTCTCACTTCTTATACAGAAATATGTTGACTGTGAGCCTCTTGGCTTGTTGTTGTTTTTTCCTTCTTTAGATCAAGTCTAATTTATACAGACTTGTGAGTAAGTTCCTGCATCAACATCCGATATTTACAAATCTAATTGACAGATGCCTTACTTGCTCAAGTAAAAGAGTAGGTAGGAGAAAGGCTCATGGCCACTCCGGCCCTATGTGCGTAAGACCCCTTGGAGGGGTGAATAAGCGCTGTTCGTTGCTGATAAGAATATAATGGCACATTTCCCCAGATATTCACATTATCCCCGGTTGGCATGCAGCATTAATTCATGTTGGGATCAAATCCTGGCAGGTATACACATTTACTGAACAATGTCCATCAATCCATCCATTTTCTACCGCTTGTCCCTTTCGAGGTCGCCGGGGTTGCTGGAGCCTATCCCAAGTCGCCACCTCATCGCAGTGCCAACACAGACATCACATTCACACCAGTCAGGTTCAAACACTGATGACATCTATTAAACAGACAAGAAGCAAAGAATTAAACAGAGACAGAATTCAATTTGGCTCAATGAGGCCACGCTCTGGCTAGAGAATTCTACGCCACCTCTTTTATTTGGACTTTCCCTGATTACAAAGCAAAAGCTGTTTCTAAAGGGACAGGGGTCGTAAACAGCTATTGCTTTCGGTCACAAAACAGTTCAACAAAAAGTTGCCTGGAGCTTGGACAGGTCCTGCTTTCTCTCTGCTTTGTAGATCTCGGGTCAAGATAAGATCTTCCTGTGGATCACAAGAGATCAAAGAACCCCTCCTGTCTCCTCCCATCGTACACAGTGGAGTTTTACAAGCCTTTTGCTTGGTAGGATCAAAGACAGCTTTTGTCTCCTCACTGGGAACTCATGTGAACAGAAAGTTTTGTGATAACTTACATACAATTATTCTGACAAAGGCCAATTTAGTGTTGCCAATGTATTTCCCATTACCGTATTTTTCGGACCGTAGGACGCACCGGATTAAAAGGTGCACTTCCGATGAGCGGGTCGATTCAGGTCTTTTTTCATACAAAAGGTGTCATATCATGGTATTTTCTAAATTTAAAAACACTATCTTGTGCTCCACATAATGTGATGGTGGTTATTTGGTCAAAATGTTGCATAGATTGTTTTACAGACCATTTTGTTACAGCGCATGCACGTACCGTCACTCCTTCCGCTGCAGGAGCAGCTAGAAGCTCCGCTGTGAGCGCAGCCGGACACGGCTGCGGGCAATCTGCAATAAACGCACCTGGATCTAATGAGGCTCGACAGTATAAAGACCAATGCAGCCAACGATCCAGCGCCGGAACGTAGTTCTCTGTCTGCAGTAAGCTTCGCTATCCTCCGTCGCCTTGGAAGTGAGCTGTGCGCCTCACTTCCCTGGATCCCCCTCTGGACTCTGACTGCCTCCCTCGATCCTCGACTACCCCTTGCCTTGGACACGGACCTCAGGACGCCTTTCTCCAGCCCCACAGAGCTCCCGCTTGGTTCACGGACCTTCTTCTGCCCAACCCCTTTGGGCTTGTTTGCCTTTCCAACCAACACGGTAATATTTCCTTGTTAATTCCTGCACATAGTTTTGCATGCACACACATAGTTGCATACACACTCCACTCACTCATCAAACTCAGTAAAACCCCGATGAGCGATTCTTCGTGGGTTGTGCCGTCCCCTTAAATCTTGTCGTACATAACACATTTTCAAGTAGCTTTCTGGGCGTTTCTTCAGGGTGAGCCGTTTTGTGGGCGGTCTTATTTACGTGCCTCACTTTCGACAGCGTCTTGTACCCGTCATCTTTGTTGTACCGGCGTGCAAGGACGAGAGTGGAAAAAGTGTCAAAAGATGGAGCTATCTGTTTAAATGACATTCAGACTTTACTTAAATCAACAATGGAGCAGCATATTTTCATCCGTGACTCACTAGTGCAAGAACAACAACGCCGGAAATGTGTCCCGTGAACCGTCCGATCGGAACCCTCTAATAACCAAAGTTCCGTGGGTGAATTATGTAAACTGTTAGAATAATTATGTGTAAGTTATCACACAACTCTTATGCTTAAAGTCTGTTGCTATAGTTAATAGCTATTGTGCTCAAGCTTTACTTTTTCTGTCTGTGCAAGGACAAAACTTCTTGTCAGAGGGGTTATCTTTGTTTTAGCCCGCTAACAGCCAAGGACTTCAAGGACCTCAACAAAGATAAGATGACTACACGCAGACGAAGCAGAGACAAGGCAATCATAAGGCCCCAGCACATTCCGTCACGTATTGTGTGTACGTGTGTACTGGAAGCTGCTTTGCATGAAATGTGTGGCCACTCCTTTTAGAGGCGGCCTCAATGATGTAACCAGGGTCCTCCCAAATAAATAGAGTAGCGCCTGGGACTGTTAGCTCAGAGCGTGGTGGGAGATTGTAACTGAGCGTGCAATCCCAAACGTCTCTCCTCATTGAGCCAAATTTAACTCTGTCTCTGCATGATTCCTTGCTTATTGTCTGTTTAATAGATGTCATCAGTGTTTGAACTTGACAAAACCCACTCCAGTTTTTAGAACTTTGAAAGCTAGTCTACTGACAGATATAAGTAAGGACTTTATGCTACTTTATATTAGAAATGACAACTTCAGAAGATGAATGCCACATAAGAAACTTATAACTACGGAGTCGACATGGACTACAATTGCTGACGAACGCACATTTTCAGGACTTATGCAGATCCCAAATACACATCAGCATGTACCAGGAGGTAAGAAAAGTCGGTTTTGCATAATATTGCGAAACAAAACGGCAGGTAATATGTCTGCTAATAGGTGCCATTTTGCGGTCCTTATACACACACCATAGTAATACTCGTATGTTTAATGCGCCGACAATCCATCAACCGGTTCCGCTTCATAGCTTACCGAAGTCGTACTAAAAACATTTTGACCGATTTTTGAGGGCCGTGTGTAATGTGCTATATTCTCAATGGAATATTTAAAGTTTTGGTGTTGTTTACTGCCATCATATTCCAGTCTATATGTATCTCTTATGTATGACTGCCATCTACTTGTCACACTTATCATTATACCATGTACCAAATAAAATTGCTTCGAGGTCAGTAAGCACAACCAGAATTTTGCCGTACCGCATACTTGCCCACCCTTTCGGATTTTCCGGGAGACTCCCGAAATTCAGCGCCTCTCCCGAAAACCTCCCGGGACAAATTTTCTCCCGAAAATCTCCCGAAATTCAGGCGGACTCAGGTCCATGAGGACCTGAGTCCGCTAACCGACAATATAACCAGCATACCTGCCAAATCACGTTATAACTGTAGAATGATGGAGGGCGAGTTCTTGGTTTCTTATGTGGGTTTATTGTTAGGCAGTTTCATTAACGTCCTCCCAGCACGGTAACAACACACAACAACAGCAGTCACTTTTTTATATACCGTAAAGTAGTTCGTCTGCCGTAAACAGCAATGTTGTGACACTCTTAAACAGGACAATACTGCCATCTAGTGCATTTGATGAAAGCACTTTTGTGCGTGCCACACATCAATGCATCATCAGAGTTCAGCATGGTTAGAAAAATAGTGACAGAGAATAGAACAAGGATGGACAATTCAACCCTTAACTCAACAATGAGTAGATGAGTGGTATGTGTGTGTATATGTGTAAATAAATGAACACTGAAATTCAAGTATTTATTTTATATATATATATATATATATATATATATATATATATATATATATATATATATATACATATAATAAAATATATATATATACGTATATATATATATATATATATATATATATATATATATATATATATATATATATATATATATGAAATACTTGACTTGGTGAATTCTAGCTGTAAATATACTCCTCCCCTTTTAGCCACTCCCCCAACCACGCCCCCTCCCACCCCGACCACGCCCACCCCCCTCCCCCCACCTCCCGAAATCGGAGGTCTCAAGGTTGGCAAGTATGCCGTACCGGTTTATAAGGCGCACGGTCGATTTTTGAGAAAAAGAAAGGATTTTAAGTGCGCCTTATAGTCTGAAAAATACAGTAATTATTTTTTAACAAAACATGCATCGAATTAAATTCAAGTTTGATTTAAAAAGTGTAAGAATTGTTATAGGGGACCCAAAATAAAACCCTGCTTTGAGCCCGAATTGAGTTTAACGGATCAATAAGGTGCCGGAAAGCTTGTTTCTTAATACTCAGGATTATTTCCCTCATTGGTATTTTGCAATTAGTTTTTCGTCTTTTAAAGACTTAATGTCCACAGAGGCCTGTGTGAACGCCCCTTGTGATGCATACTGAGCACGGCGGCAAATGCTACGTCTGGTGATCCTTAAAGGTTGCCCTTTCCGCAGCCAAGCATCGGTGCATCTGTTGAGCACGGAAATGTGCAACTTTCACAGCACTCACTGCAAAACTGAAACACTCAGTAAAAGGTTGCAGACTGTTGACAACAACAAGAGTCTGAAAAACAAGTAAATTGTAAAAAAATTGAGTGCTATGTGTACATTCTAGGAGTATGATTGTGAAATACAAATGATTGGAAAACCAGCATTTTAATAGGGTTTGAGTCTGATAGTGTTCATGTTTGTCTGTCATATTGCAGTTTAATCCATCCAGCCATGGTCTGGACTGCTTCATTTCATTAGTAAGTTGGAGTCTTCTCTCTCTGGAATTGTGCTTATCATTCACAATCATTATGTAAGACCAGAACTTTATAACGTCGCACAATCCACCATAATGGGAAATAGAAAAAACGTGGTGGCAAACCCCGTAGTGCACTTTGTAAACAGAATTGTTCACCGCCAATAGAGGGTTCCTGCTTCCCACAGATCATAGGTAAGCACGTGCAGATTATATTACACACATCAATCAATAAAAGTTTATTTATATAGCCCTAAATCACAAGTGTTTCAAAAGGTTGCACAAGCCACAACGACATCCTCGGCTCAGATCCCACATCAGGGCAAGACAAACTCAACCCAATGGGATACAATGAGAGACAATGGACGTTGAGTGGATCTAGTTAATAGTGTGAGAGTCCAGTCCATAGTGGGGCGAGCAGGGAATTATCTTGAGTGGAGACAAGTCAGCAGCGCAGAGATGTCCCCAACTGATGCACAGATGAGTGGTCCACCCTGGGTCCTGACTTTGAACAGCTAGCGACTTATCTGTGGTCACCTAATAACCTCTCCACGCAGGGAAGGGGGGCAGAGAAGAAGAGAGACAGCAGATCAACTGGTCTAAAAAGGGGGTCTATTTAAAGGCTAGTGTATACAAATGAGTTTTAAGATGGGACCTAAATGCTTCGATTGAAGAAGCCTCTCTGTTACCGGTAGGGCATTCCAGAGTACTGGAGCCCGAATAGAAAACGCTCTATTGTCATGTCTGTGTGATCATGTTTTGTTTTAGTCATGTTCGGTTTTGTTTTTGGACTCTTTGTGCACTTTTGTTTGTTTGTCACCATAGCAACCCATTAGTTTTCACCTGTCATGTCACGCACCTGTTTCACGTTTTGAGTCACGCACCTGTTTTCACTGATCATGTCACTGCTATTTAAGCCTGTCTGTTTCTCTTGTTCGTCCTGGTGACATTTTCCTTTCTAACTCTGTTTACCTCTGTCATTATCATGCCCTGCTTATTCCATAGTGTTTGCTTCATGCCATGCCACGTAAGTTTTTGTTTTGCTCTTGTCACAGTAAGTGTTTATTAGTCTCACGTCCATAGTTTTGCCCTTGTCCTAGTTTTTGTTTTCTTAGCCAAGTTTATCTCCGCCTGTGAGCGCGCCTTTTGTTTGTACCCCTTTTTTGTAGTTTGTTAGTGATAAAATAAAAATGTACTCACATTCACGCCTTGCCCGCGCCAACCTTCCTATGCATTCCGGGAAAACACAACCGAAGGACCACGTTTTGACAAGATCAAGACCCTCCATGCCAAAACCAAGACCCTCCATGCCAAGACCAAGACCCTCCAGGCCAAACTTCGCCGCCTGACGCGCCACGCCAAGTTTCGCCGCCTGTCGCGCCACGCCAAGCTTCGTCGCCAGACCACTTGTCTCCGTATCCACCGGGGCAGAGTTAGGTGGCGGCGACGCGTAGAGCGCCGCTGTACCAGACGAGGTGGGCGACCTGGGAATGGTGGCCGACGAGGAGGTCGGCGAACCTGGCGTGGCGGACGCCCATGGAATGGCCACATCCGTGGCCGACAAGGAGGTGGATGCGTCGTCATCGTGGCAGGCGGCAAAGCTTGGCATGGTGCGACAGGCGGCGAAGCTTGGTGTGGCGTGTCAGGCGGCCAAGCTTGGTGTGGCGCATCAGGCGGCGAAGCTTGGCGTGGCGCGCTCACAGGCGGTGATAAACTTGGCTAAGAAAACAAAAACTAGGACAAAGGCAAAACTATGGACGTGAAACTAATAAACACTTACTGTGACAAGAGCAAAACAAAAACTTACGTGGCATGGCATGAAGCAAACTCTATGGAATAAGCAGGGCATGATAATGACAGAGGTAAACAGAGTTAGAAAGGATAATGTCACCAGGACGAACAACAGAAACAGACAGGCTTAAATAGCAGTGACATGATCAGTGAAAACAGGTGCGTGACTCAAAACGTGAAACAGGTGCGTGACATGACAGGTGAAAACTAATGGGTTGCTATGGTGACAAACAAACAAAAGTGCACAAAGAGTCCAAAAACAAAACCGAACATGACTAAAACAAAACATGATCACACAGACATGACATCTATAGCCCGCAGACTTTTTTGGGGCTCTGGGAATCACTAATAAGCCGAAGTTCTTAGAACGCAGATTTCTTGTCGGGACATATGGTACAATACAATCAGCAAGATAGGATGGAGCTAAACCGTTTAGTATTTTATACGTAAGTAGTAAAACCTTAAAATTGCATCTTAAGTGCACAGGAAGCCAGTGCAGTGAAGTACTGTATATATACTGTATATATGTATAAAAGGAGTGGTCACACATTTCATGCAAAGCAGCTTCCAGTACGCACAATACGTGACAGAATGTGCTGGGGCCTTGTGATTGCCTTGTCTCTGCTTCGTCTGCGTGCTGTCATCTTATCTTCGTTGAAGTCCTTGGCTGTTAGCGGGCTAAAACAAAGATAACATCTGCGGCTAAGGCCACCCCTCAGACAAGAAGTTGTGTCCTTGCACAGATAGAAACAGTATAGCTTGAGCACAATAGCTAATAACTATAGCTACGGACTTTAAGCATACGAGTTGTGTGATAACTTACACATAATTATTCTAACAGAGACGCACTGCATCGTGTCAGTAAGATAGGAGTTAAACCAAGACAAGGCAAGCAAATTCGATTACACGTGCACAGATTGAGATACACGTTTGCAAAATAATTTTGCTACAAGACTTAATTAGTTGAGACCTAAAAAAAATGGTCAATATTGTGTCTCCCTTCAGTTAATTTCGCAGGGTTTTAAATTACTGAGGTGTTTGGTTTTCCACTGCAGCTAATTCATATGTACATAAAATCTGAGTTGAATCAAACTGCCTGAGGCTGTAAGTCTTCCTGCCCTGTTTCATGTTAGTAAGTTTACCAACAAGACATATTGTTTAATTTGTGGCACACTGATTTACAAGCACATTTGAAATGTGCTTTGAGGGTGAATCCTTGTTCTTACAAAATTATAAAATAAATACATTTCCAAAAAGCCTATGACAGATGAAGCCAAAGATGTGGCAGAATTATGGGAAGAGAAACAGATCATAGATAGATAGAAAGGTCTGTATTGTCATTGCACAAGTACAACGGAACTTTGTTTTCAGCACAAACCCGTTCAAGATTAGACAAACAAACAGTGTAGAGGGTTACAGAACAGGAACGCTGATTGGTCGTCACAAGGCGCCCCGTAAAAGACGGGGAAAAAGGTAAAACGCTGGGGAAGGATGAGTAAAAAAATACAATCTAGACTGGGCTTCTAAGGGGGCCCAGTCTGGAGTGGGATAAAACCTCCATAGCAAAGCACATATGCATATTAAAACGTACATCTTGAGATATCTAGCAACAGAGGGGAGGGAGTGCGGGGTCATGATGGTAGGCCGCAGCTCTCAGGCGCTGACCATAATTTCATCACCCCTATGGGATTTGCGTCAAGGGCGTTGGGATGGGGGTGGGGGGGTGTATGTGTGGCGTATATTTTTTTGGATGCATGTTTGTGTGTAAGCCTGCAGTGTGTCTCTGTTCCGCGGCCTTGATCTTGTGTAGTCGCTAGTCCAAAGTCAACAACAACAGGTGTGTGTCCATGAGAGACAAGAAGGAAATTTGTTGTGTCTTCGCTGCACTGTCCTTCAGGAGAGTCTCGAAGGCAGGGAAACAATCCAAGTTAGAAAGTTTTGTATACGAGTGAAAATAAAATGTGCTTTTCACTCTAAATTGTCTATGACTGGTCTTCAAAAATCACAAGAGTGTCCACAGTTCTTCCCGCATCCTCCATTCATTTGTGGCAGCTTTGGGGTACTTTGAAGACTGCCAGCAACTTCCAATTTGTGGACAAACCAGAGCAACGCTTACTCCAATCAGCAGAGGTCCTGTTGTCATAATTCCAAATAGGTAGATATGGGTTATACTTGTATAGCGCTTTTCTACCTTAAAGGTACTCAAAGCGCTTTGACAGTATTTCCACATTCACCCATTCACACACACATTCACACACTGATGGCGGGAACTGCCATGCAAGGCGCTAACCAGCAGCCATCAGGAGCAAGGGGTGAAGTGTCTTGCCCAAGGACACAACGGACGTGACTAGAATGGTAGAAGGTGGGGATTGTTTATGCTAATAGTTTGCTTCATGCTCTCGTCACGTCTCTTGTCTTCTAGTCCAGTGTTTTTCAACCACTGTGCCGCGGCACTAGTGCCATGAGATACAGTCTGGTGTGCCGTGGGAGATGATCTAATTTCTGGTAAAAAGGTGTCTAATGCTCAAACCAAAAATAAACAAGGTGAGTGTTCCTAAGAAAAGGCAATGAAGCTTAGGGATGGCAATTGTTGCGTTTGGACCAGTTGTTCCTCCCAGGGAATTCAAGTCACAAGTCGCTCCCAAGCTCTTTACGACACTTAAAGCTGAGTTGAAAAACCACCAGAGACAGAATAGGTATTTTGTAATACATTTGCAAAGCTTTGCATATACATTCAGACCAGTCCAGCATAGAACATTCTATCGCGCCGCCAAGATGGTCTGCCCTTCCCGACCAAACCCTCTCCCCTCTTAAGTCGCAGGCAGTCATGTCTCTCTAGCCAAAACAAATGCCCATTATCGCTCTTTCCAACATTCCAAAGCTTCAAGGTTAACACACACAGTTTACTTGCAGACAAACAGAAAGAGAACAAATGGAAAAACACGAGCTGTTTTCAAATTTGACTATGAAATAAAAGAAGTAACACTTACATTCGGATATATGTAAATATCTGCCTCCGACACTATGCAGAAGGAAACTAAAATTGAACTGGCTACAAAGTAAACAAAAACAGAATGCTGGACGACAGCAAAAACTTACCGTGGAGCAAAGACGGCGTCCACTATTTACATCCGAACATCACATGACAATCAACAATGTCCCCACAAAGAAGGATAAAAACAACTGAAATACTCTTGATTGCTAAAACAAGTAAATGCGGGAAATATTGCTGAAAGAAAGACATGAAACTGCTACTGGAAAATACCAGATAAAGAGAAAAAGCCACCAAAATAGGAGCGCAAGACAAGAACTAAAACACTACACACAGGAAAACAGCAAAAAACTCAAAATAAGTAAGGGTGTGATGTGACAGGTGGTGACAGTACACCGACTTTGAGACAAGAGCTATATTGATGCATGGTAGGTTATGGTTTAAAGTCATATCCAACAATTGCGACAACGACCTTTTACTATCAACTGAGTTTCGTTTTTTAATTTAAATCTGCTGGTGGTGTGCCTCCGGATTTTTTCAACGCAAAATATGTGCCTTGGCTCAAAAAAGGTTGAAAAACACAGTTCTAGGCCATGCTAAATATTGATCTTCAAGTGCTATCGGCACCTTGTTCCTTTGCCTTGTTTTCAGTTTTCTGTACCTCTTAGAGTTTATGTTCAAGATTAAATCCTGTTCCTATCTGCAAGTCCTGTCCAGAGTGATCCGTTTGCAATCTGGGGGTACAAACCTCGCAGCAACCTGCGACTCCCCCGTCTTGACAATCCGTTTATCCAAAAAGTGCAGTTCCTGTCATGTCTGTGTTTTTGTTTTGGTCATGTTCGGTTTTGTTTTTGGACTTTTTGTGCACTTTTGTTTTGTCACCATAGCAACCATTAGTTTTCACCTGTCACGTCACGCACCTGTTTCACGTTTTGAGTCACGCACCTATTTTCGTTAATCATGTCTGTAGTATTTAAGTTCATTGTTTTCAGTTTGTCTTTCTGGTGACATCCCACAATTATGCTCTGCACATTTCTGACACTTGATTTCATGTCCATCGTTCATACTGCTCCTTTTAGTCCATGCCAAGTAAGTTGTGTTTATTAATGCTATAGTCTTTTGGTTTCATAGTTTGTTCTCCGCCACTGTGCGCGCTTTTCGTTTTTGCTTTATTTTGATATATTAAATAAATCATGTATTTACATTCCCGTCTCGCCCGAGCCAACTTTCCGTTGCATTCCGGAAAAGCAAACACCCAGGACCAAGTCATGACAGTTCCCCTTTAAAGCAAAATTAAAAATAGATATTTTAGACTTATTGTAAGTGTACATAAAATATGGTTGGCGGGGTAAGCAGCATGCATGGACAGGGCAGTTAGAAACCAAAGACAGCTGCACCTCCTTCCACCAAGGTGGACCAGAGCAGGTGTTCTCAGGTTGTACCTGTGAGGGAACGTGGGGCCGTCCTGTCCTCGACACAGCACTGTGAATGATGGATGTGCGAACAGAGAGGCCGAATGTCAGCAGTGAAGCAGGTCACAGAGGAAGATCGTGTAAGCAAGACAGGTTTTCTCCCCATCATCTCACTGTCCTCCACTCTCTCCCCTTGCAGGAAAGAGTCAGGATTTCCCAGGACGGATTTCTCCGGCCGTCCTTCATATCTCAGTGCCAAGCTTGAGTCAGTTTTAAGCTCAATCTGTATAATAAATCAGATTCAAAGTATTATTATTGCCACCAATAGTAAATACTGCATCTATTTCCTTATATAAAACAAGTATGTTATTACCAATAAATAAGATGAAAACAACTATTCAGCGGCAGGAAAAGTTCAACACATGAGATCATGATGTAGTTATATTATGCACTTATAGTCTTTCATGCATCACATTGTCAACACAAACAATTTTTGCTCTTTGTTGCCTCTTATTGATTTCATTTTGAACAAACAGATGGAAACACTCCCACTGAACGACAATTCTGCTTAGCACAGTCGATCAATTTTAATAAACAACACAAAGTGACGAGGCAGCATATATTGTTGTTATGGTTACAGAGTGGAGATGACGACACAGACAACAGGGGGCATGTAGCTCTAAGATTTATAATATATATAGACCATATATATATATACATAATAATCAAACAATACTAAATATACTAACTAAGGAAATGGAGTGTGACCAAAAATCCAAGAGTGTGTATGGTGTAAGACTATGTGTGTAGATTAGCTGTTGAGTGTTACCGTAAATGTTGAACGAGAGGCGAGGAAGTCCAGGGGAGAGAGAAGTCTACAGGTCCGAGGCCAAAGCGGGGAAAGTCAAAGATCGAGGAACAAACATAGCACGGAAGGCATAAACTAAAGGGGGCTAGCGTGGGAGCTAGCAAACAAAAGAACCTAGCGTGGAAGCTAGTATACAAAGCAGGAATGAATACTGTCGTCAGCTGTTGCATAAGGCAAATTAGGAAGCCAGACTGACTGACCGGAAAAGGCTGGAATAAATAGTGCTGTGATCAGTGCTCGGGAAACAGGTGAGCGTCCCAAACACCAATCAGAGACAGGTGGAAACAATAAGCACTAGAGATGCGCGGATAGGCAATTATTTCATCCGCAACCGCATCACAAATGTCGTCATCCATCCGCCATCACCCAAACCAACATTTTCTCAAAACCACACCCGCCCGCACCCGCCCGTTGTTATATATCTAATATAGACGATGCAAGGCATTAGTGAGGTTAGAAAGCTTTTGCCTGTTAAAGAAAGGAGACTGATCCAATGCAGCAGAGACATTCAATGCTTGCCACGCATTAGTGACTAAGAGATAGTAATGCTTGATAATATTATTTATCATTATTATAGTATTATTGTCATTTCCATTAAGAAAGTGTTGACTATTGTTGCCAATGCCCTCAGATCAGGAGTGCGTTCCATCCTCACACTTTGTGTGCGCAGTTGCAGCAAGCAGAACGATGCTTTTAAGAAGTTAAAAAAATGTTTTAGAAAGACTAGGCCTATATTTTCGTTAGGTAAAAAAGAAATTCTGAATTTATTTCAATGAATATTAACTTGTTAACGTTATAATGCTCAAATAGGGACGAGGGCGGGGTGCACAGTGAACCAGTGAACAATTTTGCGACAAAGATGAACCTTAATTGATTGATCTGCAGCCATGACAAAATATCAGACAATCTCCATTGTCAACGACAGGCAGGAACATAAAGATAAACACATAGCCTATGTTCTAGGCATAGGCTCATACGTTTTTAAGTTGAAATAAAAAAATAAATAAAAAATGTGCCTCATAAGCCTTAGGCTGTCAATCACGCGCACAAACTTAAATTATACAATAACATATGTATGTCATCCCTATTTAAACAAAAATAAATTAAATAAATAATAATAAATTACCTGCAACTTATTGGCCAAGGCAAAAAGCTGAAGGGGGGAAATCAAACCCATCAGACTGCACTTTATCATCAAACTTGAATTATAATGAAAATAGACGGTCGCGACAAACAAAGCAGGCTAAATAGTCTTACATTGTAGCCAATGGGAGATGCGCTTCACTTGAAAGCGAGGCCAAATAATTAACACACAGCAGTATATCTCGAATAGAAAAAAACACAATAAACAACGCAATTGCCTTAATTCCTTTGCATTGTAGTGCGCCCAAACAACACGTAACCATCAAAATTATTTAGCTGACCGAACTCAATATAGGTTAGACATGGGCTTATTTGGTATAGCCTAGGCAACGTAGACTAATTCGTTTAACATATCCAACCGTATGTCTACTTACTTTTTTTTTTGTTAGCACTGTGCAGGAATAAAATGGCATCTACAGTGCCAGGATTCAGGCGAGAGCGCCTGGCCTCTAAAATGCGCCCTGCTGCGCTGAAGGAGCGCTCACTTGCGCCACTTGTTGCTGGGACGCATAGGATTCTCTTGGCAAGGTGTTGTAGTCGTGGGAATGATTGTCCTTGTTTCCCCCAAAAGGAAAGTAGATTTTCCTCTGCTGATCCGTCAAGATGAAAGTTTGTAGAGGAATAATCCTCTATTTCATCAACAAGCACAAGTGTATCCTCCTCCCATTCTGTGAGGTTAATCCTTTTCTTTTTCGGTGATGCACCATCAGCTCCACCTAAGGGACCGATAAAATCTATACATTTTTCGTATGTGGGTAACAACATTTAACTATGTATATATATTTCCGAATTGGTTCAACTGTCAACCGCCCGAATCTATTTACAATCTATTTTTTTCGTCATGTCACCCGCCCGACCCGCGGATTATCCGCGGACTCCGCGGTTGTGTCCGCAAACCGCGCATCTCTAATAAGCACCCATGGGAACAGAAAACAAACCCAGGGGTGCACAAAAACAGGAACTGAGGGAGTCCAAAAACCAAACAGAACATGATCCGGGCAGCGGATCTTAACACATTTGAAGACTGGATCAAGGCAAATTGTATGGACATCAGTCAAAAAGTGGATTTTTCTGACCCCCCGTTTTTTAAGGTAAATAAAAATGGCAAGAGATGATTCAAATCAAATTGTGCTTTTATTTGATTCAAAACCATTACTTTTAAAAGTGACAATACCACAACTTACGGGCATGCATTAACATAAACTGTATAGCAGGGGTCGGGAACCTTTTTGGCTGAGAGAGCCATGAAAGCCAAATATTGTAAAATGTATTTTCGTGAGAGCCATATAATATTTTAGTAACACTTTAGAATGGGAAACATATTCACCATTAATTAGTTGCTTATTAACATGCAAATTAGTAACATATTGTCTCTTAATTAGTCATTAGTAGGTACTTATTAATGCCTTATTCTGCATGGCCTTATTATACAACCAGTAAGCCATTAACTAAGAGTCTTCCCTCAATAACCTCAGAATTATTGCTTATTAGTAACCCTAACCCTTATATGTTCCCCTAGTGTCCAAATAACTCTAAATTAAGTCTTTGTTACTTAGAATATGTTCCCCATACTAAAGTGTTACCAATATTTTTTAACACTGAATACAAATAAATGCGTGCATTTTTAAAGGGGAACATTATCACAATTTCAGAATTGTTAAAACCATTAAAAATCAGTTCTCAGTGGCTTATTATATTTTTTGAAGTTTTTTTCAAAATTTTACCCATCACGCAATATCCCTAAAAAAAGCTTCAAAGTGCCTGATTTTAACCATCGTTATAAACACCCGTCCATTTTCCTGTGACGGCACATAGTGATGCCAACACAAACAAACATGGCAGCAAGAACAGCAAGCTATAGCGACATTAGCTCGGATTTAGACTCGGATTTCAGCGGCTTAAGCGATTCAACAGATTACGCATGTATTGAAACGGATGGTTGTAGTGTGGAGGCAGGTAGCGAAAACGAAATTGAAGAAGAAACTGAAGCTATTGAGCCATATCGGTTTGAACCGTATGCAAGCGAAACCGACGAAAACGACACGACAGCCAGCGACACGGGAGAAAGCGAGGACGAATTCGGCGATCGCCTTCTAACCAACGATTGGTATGTGTTTGTTTGGCATTAAAGGAAACTAACAACTATGAACTAGGTTTACAGCATATGAAATACATTTGGCAAAAACATGCACTTTGAGAGTGCAGACAGCCCAATTTTCATCAATCAATATATATTCTGTAGACATACCCTCATGTCAGCAGGCCAGGGAAGCTAGGGTCGATATCCTTCTCTTGATCATCTTCGGGACGGTGTGAGCCAAGACATCCAGGGGGTTTAGCTCGCTCGTCTGCGGGAACAAACTGCCGCCATTGCTTGCCGTGCTAGCGAGGTCCTTTGTCCCTGAATTGCTCACACACTCCGGCAGATTCAATGGGGGTCTGGCGGCAGATTTCTTTGACTTTATCGTTGGAAATGCATCTGCTTTGAGTGTCGCAGGATATCCACACATTCTTGCCATCTCTGTCGTAGCATAGCTTTCGTCGCTAAAGTGTGCGGAACAAACGTCCAATTTCTTGCCACTTTCGCATCTTTGGGCCACTGGTGCAACTTGAATCCGTCCCTGTTCGTGTTGTTACACCCTCCGACAACACACCGACGAGGCATGATGTCTCCAAGGTACGGAAAACAGTCGAAAAAACGGAAAATAACAGAGCTGATTTGACTCGGTGTTTGAGAAAATGGCGGATTGCTTCCCGAGAGCGAATATTAGAAAGGCGTTCAATTCGCCAAAATTCACCCATTTAGAGTTCGGAAATCGGTTAAAAAAATATATGGTCTTTTTTCTGCAACATCAAGGTATATATTGATGCTTACATAGGTCTGGTGATAATGTTCCCCTTTAAAGTAAGACTAACATTTTTAGAGTATAATAATTATCTTATTATTTTCGATAACATTGTTATTCTGAAGCTAACCAAAAATAAATAAAATACTTCTTACTATTAATGTGACTTCTTGAACAGGTGCGCTAGAAAACGGATCGATGGATTAAAATGCATGAGAATGTTTTATATTTGTCAAGACTTGGTCCTGGGTGTTAGCTTTTCCGGGATGCAACGGAAAGTTGGCTCGGGCGAGACGGGAATGTAAGTACATTTTTTATTTAAAGACTATAAATACAAAGAAAAGGATCAAACAAAAAGCGCGCACAGTGGCGGAGAATAAACTATGAAACCAAAAGACTATAGCAAAAAAGTACAAACAAAAAGCACGCACAATGGCGGAGAACAAACTAGGAAACCAAAAAGACTATAAACATGGAACAAAAACTTACTTGGCTTGGACAAAAATAGTTGCATGAAGAATGGACATGGAAAGAATGGACAGAGCATAAATGTGGAGGTCGTCAGAACGACAAACTGAAACGAATGAACTTAAATACTATGGACATGATTAACAACAGGTGCGTGACTCAAAACAGGTGCGTGACATGACAGGTGAAACTAATGGGTAACTATGGTGACAAAACAAAACAAAAGTGCACAAAAAGTCCAAAAATAAAACATGATCACACAGACATGACAATATTTTGAACGTTATTTTTAACACTGTGATTACCAGCTGAATTATTCGTTACTTATCGTGTTAAGCAATGTCAGCTAAGATTTATCTGAGAGCCAGATGCAGTCATCAAAAGAGCCACATCTGGCTCGAGAGCCGTAGGTTCCCTACCCCCAGCTGTATAGTATTAATAGCAACATTTGAATTTTTGTTCATTTTTGCAGAGATAAATTGTTCTTAAAAAAAACTTGGGAGGCAAACTTTTAAAATGTATTGCATGTTGTGTGCAAATAAATAACTCAAACACAGAGAATAATAAAGTGCAAAATATATATATTCTGTCTTACATAAAATTACTTTGTTAACATACATTTAGCATTACACATTGTAAGCAAATACAACTCAACTATTGAGATTGATAAAGGGAGAACCTAAACATTTGTTAAACTTTTTTTAACAGATAAACAGTACCACGTGTATCGCTACATACACAAACAAAAAGAACATCACATTTTTGTTATGGTGTTATAGTGGTCGATAACTTTTATACATTTTTGGCAAGGAAAGCAAGCCTTTCCACTGCTTCTGGCTTGAGGCATGCCCTGCTGCAGTTAACAATGCCTCCCCCACACTGTAAAAGCCTTTCAGACGGGGCACAGGTATTTTTTAGGCCAGATTACGAAGGCTTGAGAAGTTGGACTCGTGACTCTTCCACCACTTAAGTGGATCCGTGTCAGGGCCTGCCTCTGGCGATAGCAGATAGGTTGCTAGTTCAGTTTCTATTTTATCTGCCTCGGATTGGTCGGAGGTTGGTTTCACGATTCCTCTGGAAGAAGGCTGTTAAAAGTTGTTTTTTTTTACTCTTGGGGTCTGGCTGAGGCTGTGCCTCTTTCTCATCCACCTGCATGATTGGACCAGGCTGTGGTGAGCTTTTGTCAGTGAGAAAAGCCAGCAGCTCTTTTTTTTTTGACTTGTTCTACCTTCTCTGGGTCAATGTAGGTTGTCCGGAACCTTGGACCCATCCGAGAGACCATGTCCAAGAGTTCATTCTTTACAGGGTCAGTGTATTTTTCATCCAGATATACCTAGGGATGATGTTTGATAAGAAATTCTCGAGTTCGAGCCTATTATCGAATCTTCTTATCGAACCGATTCCTTATTGATTCTCTTATCGAGTCCAGATAAGTTGTTGTATATGGAAAAAAAAACCACAATATTTGGTTTAACAAAAGCTCATCATGTAATCTAATAAATAAATAAATATTGACTGTTACCCTCCCTAAAAAAAATAAATAAAATGAATAAATATTGACTGTTGTTGCAGCATCGCATGGACATCGGGGGCGGCACCTCTGGATTGGCAGACCGGGGTGGTGGTTCCTCTCTTTAAGAAGGGGAACCGGAGGGTGTGTTCTAACTATCGTGGGATCACACTCCTCAGCCTTCCCGGTAAGGTCTATTCAGGTGTACTGGAGAGGAGGCTACGCCGGATAGTCCAACCTCGGATTCAGGAGGAACAGTGTGGTTTTCGTCCTGGTCGTGGAACTGTGGACCAGCTCTATACTCTCGGCAGGGTCCTTGAGGGTGCATGGGAGTTTGCCCAACCAGTCTACATGTGCTTTGTGGACTTGGAGAAGGCATTCGACCGTGTCCCTCGGGAAGTCCTGTGGGGAGTGCTCAGAGAGTATGGGGTATCGGACTGTCTGATTTTGGCGGTCCGCTCCCTGTATGATCAGTGTCAGAGCTTGGTCCGCATTGCCGGCAGTAAGTCGGACACGTTTCCAGTGAGGGTTGGACTCCGCCAAGGCTGCCCTTTGTCACCGATTCTGTTCATAACTTTTATGGACAGAATTTCTAGGCGCAGTCAAGGCGTTGAGGGGATCCGGTTTGGTGGCTGCAGGATTAGGTCTCTGCTTTTTGCAGATGATGTGGTCCTGATGGCTTCATCTGGCCAGGATCTTCAGCTCTCGCTGGATCGGTTCGCAGCCGAGTGTGAAGCGACTGGGATGAGAATCAGCACCTCCAAGTCCGAGTCCATGGTTCTCGCCCGGAAAAGGGCGGAGTGCCATTTCCGGGTTGGGGAGGAGACCCTGCCCCAAGTGGAGGAGTTCAAGTACCTCGGAGTCTTGTTCACGAGTGAGGGAAGAGTGGATCGTGAGATCGACAGGCGGATTGGTGCGGCATCTTCAGTAATGCGGACGCTGTATCGATCCGTTGTGGTGAAGAAGGAGCTGAGCCGGAAGGCAAAGCTCTCAATTTACTAGTCGATCTACGTTCCCATCCTCACCTATGGTCATGAGCTTTGGGTTATGACCGAAAGGACAAGATCACGGGTACAAGCGGCCCAAATGAGTTTCCTCTGCCGGGTGGCGGGGCTCTCCCTTAGAGATAGGGTGAGAAGCTCTGTCATTCGGGGGGAGCTCAAAGTAAAGCCGCTGCTCCTCCACATCGAGAGGAGCCAGATGAGGTGGTTCGGGCATCTGGTCAGGATGCCACCCGGTCGCCTCCCTCGGGAGGTGTTTAGGGCACGTCCGACCGGTAGGAGGCCACGGGGAAGACCCAGGACACGTTGGGAAGACTATGTCTCCCGGCTGGCCTGGGAACGCCTCGGGATCCCCTGGGAATGCCTCGGGATCCCCCGGGAGGAGCTGGACGAAGTGGCTGGGGAGAGGGAAGTCTGGGCTTCTCTGCTTAGGCTGCTGCTCCCGCGACCTGACCTCGGATAAGTGGAAGAAGATGGATGGATGGATGGATGGATGACTGTTGTTACCCAAAGTATATTAAGTGGGATTTTTCAGAAAAACAAATATATACAGTAACACAAAAACAACCTGTCTCTGTGATCACTATAGGTGTATAAATAATAATATAGTGTTAAATAAAATCAGTCCCTTGGGCACAAAACTGAAGATAATACAGCTCTCCAAAAAGTGCAATTCTGCTGCTATTTGACATAACTGTTTGTTATGATACTTTGACATTTATGCACTTTATTTCTTTATTGAAAGAAAATTCTATGAGAGAAAAGTTTTTTTGCAAATGTGGTTACAATGCTAAAAAATGAAAAGTTAAAGCTAAACAAGAAATACACTTTATTGAGTTGACATGATTTTTTTTTAGGGGGAAATATGTTATGAGCTAGGGCAGGGGTCGGCAACCCGCGGCTCTAGAGCCGCATGCGGCTCTAGAGCCGCATGCGGCTCTTTAGCGCCGCCCTAGTGGCTCTCTGGAGCTTTTTCAAAAATGTATGAAAAATGGAAAAAGTTATCTATTATGTTGGATCCACTATGGACTGGACTCTCACTATTATGTTAGATCGACTCTGGACTGGACTCTCACTATTATGTTAGATCCACTATGGACTGGACTCTCACTATTATGTTAGATCCACTATGGACTGGACTCTCACTATTATGTTAGATCCACTATGGACTGGACTCTCACTATTATGTTAGATCCACTATGGACTGGACTTTCACAATATTATGTCAGACCCACTTGATGTCCATTGCATCCGGGCTCCCCCTAAGGGGGGGGGATTCACCCACACATGCGGTCCTCTCCAAGGTTTCTCATAATCATTCACATCGACGTCCCACTGGGTTGTGAGTTTTTCCTTGCCCTTATGTGGGCTCTGTACCACGGATGTCGTTGTGGCTTGTGCAGCCCTTTGAGACACTTGTGATTTAGGGCTATATAAATAAACATTGATTGATTGATTGATAAACCCACTACATCTGTAATTTTTAGCGCTTCCATAGCAAGATATAAGTTAGAACATTACACTACTTTATATTAGAAATGGCAACAGCGGAGGATGAATGTCCCATAACAAGAAGATACAGAAAAAGAAGACACTTATTGACTACAATGGCAGACGGGCGCAAATGTTCAGGACTTATGCAGATCCCAAATACACATCAGCAGGTACCAGACGGTAAGAAAAGTTGGTTTTGCATAATATTTCGAAACAAAACTGCACATAATATGTATTTTGCGGTCCTTATACACACACCATAATAATACTCATATGTTGACAACCCATCAAGCGGTGCGGCTTCATAGCTTACCAAAGTCGTACTAAAACACTTTGACCGATTCTTGAGCGCCGTGTGTAATGTTCTGTATTCTCAATGGGACATTTAAAGTTGTGGTGTTGTTTACTGGCGTCATCCTGCAGTCTACACATATCTCCAATGTGTGACGACCATCTACTGGTCACACTTATTACACCATGTACCAAATAAAATCACTTCGAGGTTGGTATCCACAACCAGAATTATTCCGTACATTAGTCACACTGATTTTTGAGAAAATTAAAGACTTTTAAGTGCGCCTTATAGTCCGAAAAATACAGTATGTCGGATGTTTTCTGCGAATAGTCTTACTCACCCTTTTTATCGGAGTGCTAGCACTCTTGTCCTATCCAAAAACGCAGTGACGACTATGTGTTATCCGCAACCCCACAGTTGTATGCAACAATTTACAGCTTATTTCTCAATTCCAAAACTTACTGGCAGTGTTCTGGCTCGAGCTTGCCCTGCAATTACCACTGGAACTAACATAGCATATCTACTTACAAACATGTGCTCGTACATCTCCGTTCAGTGTTCTAGCTCTCCGGAGATTTACACTCTCCAATCCTGCGCTTAATGAGAGTGCTAATCATCCAATGTGTTAAGACTAGAGAGACAATGCCTTATGTTTCCTCCTGGGGTTGATTTGAAAATAATGATTCATTAGTGGAAGAAGGCTCTGGAATTAAATCAATATTTCTGTTCCAAGCCCTCGCTCAAGAGCCGAAGCGGGTCAGTTGAGGCTTTGTTATTGGGTTTTATATCAAATGTTATTCTGATAATTTAATAGGTCCAGTTTTTCTTTACAGTGTGAGTATATCATCACATTGTCTTGATGAATAGATAATTACCGTATTTTTCGGAGTATAAGTCGCACCTGCCGGAAATGCATAATAAAGAAGGAAAAAAACATATATAAGTCGCACTGGAGTATAAGTCGCATTTTTGGGGGAAATGTATTTGATAAAAGCCAACACCAAGAATAGACATTTGAAAGGCAATTTCAAATAAATAAAGAATAGTGAACAACAGGCTGAATAAGTGTACGTTATATGAGGCATAAATAACCAACTGAGAGCGTGCCTGGTATGTTAAAGGGGAACATTATCACAATTTCAGAATTGTTAAAACCATTAAAAATCAGTTCCCGGTGTATATTTTTCGAAGTTTTTTTCAAAATTTTACCCATCACGCAATATCCCTAAAAAAAGCTTCAAAGTGCCTGATTTTAACCAGCCGTCCATTTTCCTGTGACATCACATAGTGAAGCCAACACAAACAGACATGGCGGAAAGAACTGCAAGCTATAGCGACATTAGCTCGGATTCAGACTCGGATTTCAGCGGCTTAAGCGATTCAACAGATTACGAATGTATTGAAACGGATGGTTGTAGTGTGGAGGCAGGTAGCGAAAACGAAATTGAAGAAGGAACTGAAGCTATTGAGCCATATCGGTTTGAACCGTATGCAAGCGAAACCGACGAAAACGACACGACAGCCAGCGACACGGGAGAAAGCGAGGACAAATTCGGCGATCGCCTTCTAACCAACGATTGGTATGTGTTTGTTTGGCATTAAAGGAAACTGACAACTATGAACTAGGTTTACAGCATATGAAATACATTTGGCAACAACATGCACTTTGAGAGTGCAGACAGCCCAATTTTCATCAATTAATATATTCTGTAGACATACCCTCATCCGCGCTCTTTTCCTGAAAGCTGAACTGTCCAGTTTTGGAGTTGATGTCAGCAGGCCAGGGAAGCTAGGGTCGATAGCTCGCTCGTCTGCGGGAACAAACTGCCGCCATTGCTTGCCGTGCTACCGAGGTCCTTTGTCCCTGAATTGCTCACACACTCCGGCAGATTCAATGGGGGTCTGGCGGCAGATTTCTCTGACTTTATCGTTGGAAATGCATCTGCTTTGAGTGTCGCAGGATATCCACACATTCTTGTTGCAGAAAAAAGACCATATATTTTTTTAACCGATTTCCGAACTCTAAATGGGTGAATTTTGGCGAATTAAACGCCTTTCTAATATTCGCTCTCGGAGCGATGACGTCACAACGTGGCGTCACATCAGGAAGCAATCCGCCATTTTCTCAAACACCGGGTCAAAACAGCTCTGTTATTTTCTGTTTTTTCGACTGTTTTCCGTACCTTGGAGACATCATGCCTCGTCGGTGTGTTGTCGGAGGGTGTAACAACACGAACAGGGACGGATTCAAGTTGCACCAGTGGCCCAAAGATGCGAAAGTGGCAAGAAATTGGACGTTTGTTCCGCACACTTTACCGACGAAAGCTATGCTACGACAGAGATGGCAAGAATGTGTGGATATCCTGCGACATTCAAAGCAGATGCATTTCCAACAATAAAGTCAAAGAAATCTGCCGCCAGACCCCCATTGAATCTGCCGGAGTGTGTGAGTAATTCAGGGACAAAGGACCTCGCTAGCACGGCAAGCAATGACGGCAGTTTGTTCCCGCAGACGAGCGAGCTAAACCCCCTATCGACCCTAGCTTCCCTGGCCTGATGACATCAACTCCAAAACTGGACAGATCAGCTTTCAGGAAAAGAGAGCGGATGAGGGTATGTCTACAGAATATATTAATTGATGAAAGTTGGGCTGTCTGCACACTCAAAGTGCATGTTGTTGCCAAATGTATTTCATATGCTGTAAACCTAGTTCATAGTTGTTAGTTTCCTTTAATGCCAAACAAACACATACCAATCGTTGGTTAGAAGGCGATCGCCGAATTCGTCCTCGCTTTCTCCCGTGTTGCTGGCTGTCGTGTCGTTTTCGTCGGTTTCGCTTGCATACGGTTCAAACCGATATGGCTCAATAGCTTCAGTTTCTTCTTCAATTTCGTTTTCGCTACCTGCCTCCACACTACAACCATCCGTTTCAATACATGCGTAATCTGTTGAATTGCTTAAGCCGCTGAAATACGAGTCTGAATCCGAGCTAATGTCGCTATAGCTTGCTGTTCTTTCCGCCATGTTTGTTTGTGTTGGCATTACTATGTGACGTCACAGGAAAATGGACGGGTGTTTATAACGATGGTTAAAATCAGGCACTTTGAAGCTTTTTTAGGGATATTGCATGATGGGTAAAATTTTTTTTAAAACTTCGAAAAATATAATAAGCCACTGGGAACTGATTTTTAATGGTTTTAACCATTTTGAAATTGTGATAATGTTCCCCTTTAATAAATACATTGGTACCTCGGCTTACGAGTGCCCAAGCTCACTGGTTTTTTTTGGAATACGAGCTGGAGGCACCACTGTACTGTTAAACACATTATCAACGCGTAAGGCTTTTGATATAAGCTATGTCTGAAGGAATGTTATAAGCATACTCTCTAACCATATGCAATATGCAATGCCCTCAGGACAGTTGCATAGATGAGTGACACATATTATGAGGATGTATATGTGCGACTGAGACTCCCTGCAGTGGAACAGCTTATTAACTCAATGTGAAGCTGTCAGTGAACGACACCCAGTCCACTCAATCACGTCTTGCCAAGGAAACTAACGCTGGCAGGAGATTCTCGTCGCTGCTTTTGGAGGACTTTGGAATATAATTGTCCTGGCAATAGAGACACTAAAATCAAAAGGCCTGATGTAAGGCTTCCGAATGAGGGCTTGTTCACAAATATTTGAAATCTAACGTGTATAAAGGCATTAACATATGTAATGATTTGTCTATTATCCTCCCTTTTGACAGGATCCTCAAGACATACTTGCCAACCCTCCCGGATTTTCCGGGAGACTCCCGAAATTCAGGCGGACTCAGGTCCTCCACAATATAAAAAAGCGTACCTGCCCAATCACGTTGTAACTATAGAATGATGGAGGGCGAGTTCTTGGTTTCTTATGTGGGTTTATTGTTAGGCAGTTTCATTAACGTCCTCCCAGCGTGGCAACAACACACGACAACAGCAGTCACTTTTTTGTATACCGTAAAGCAGTTCGTCTGCCGTAAACAGCAATGTTGTGACACTCTTAAACAGGACAATACTGCCATCTAGTGTATTTGATGAAAGCACTTTTGTGCGTGCCACACAGCAATGCACCATCAGAGAGGGTGTTCAGCATGGTTCGAAAAATAGTGACAGAGAATAGAACAAGGATGGACAATTCAACCCTTAACTCAACAATGAGTAGATGAGTGTTATGTGTGTGAATATGTGTAAATAAATGAATATATATATATATATATATATATATATATATATATATATATATATATATATATATATATATATATAGCTAGATTTCACTGAACGTCAAGTATTTCTTTTATATATATATATATATATATATATATATATATATGAAATACTTGACTTGGTGAATTCTAGCTGTAAATATACTCCTCCCCTTTTAGCCACGCCCCCAACCACGCCCCCGTCCCACCCCGACCACGCCCACCCCCACCTCCCGAAATCGGAGGTCTCAAGGTTGGCAAGTATGCCTCAAGAGTACATTATTTTGTGATTATATCAGTAATTCTTCTTTTAGAGGCTTTTTGTGTGAATATGTTTGTTCAATATACAGCAAAGATCCAGTTGTGAATGTAGGCATTATTCACTCTGTGCCCTTTGGACCTTCATGTCTCCTATATGTGAATGTCTTTCATCTACCTGAGTGCAGATCTTTGCAGCTAACTGCTGTTATCTGTCAACCTGTTGACAGTGAAATGGGTTTTGCAGTCCAAATTCAACAAGTTCATTTTTCTCCTTTGACCAACTTGTAGTCTTTTTCTCTTTCTTCCTCAGCCGAATAGGATTTTTAACTTTTAGTACGAGACAGTCTCTGCAGTTGTCAAGGGTTCAATCAAGAAACTGCCGAATAAAGGAAATGTGTGTATAAATACCATACAAATACTTTCTCCCAAAAATGTCATATTAAAAAGGTTCAGTGAATGCATAGACTTGTACCCATGTAGTCAATCAATCAATGTTTACTTATATAGCCCTAAATCATGAGTGTCTCAAAGGGCTGCACAAGCCACAACGACATCCTCGGCCCAGATCCCACATCAGGGCAATGGGATAACAATGACAGACCTTGGAGGGGACCGCAGATGTGGGGATCCCTCCCTTGGGCGACCGGTGCAATGGACGTCGAGTGGATCTAGCATAATATTGTGAGAGTCTAGTCCATAGTGGATCTAACATAATAGTGAGAGAGCCCAGTCCATAGTGGATTTAACATAATAGTGAGAGTCCAGTCCATAGTGGATCTAACATAATATTGTGAGAGTCTAGTCCATAGTGGATCTAACATAATAGTGAGAGTCCAGTCCATAGTGGGGCCAGCAGGAGACCATCCTGAGCGGAGATAGGTCAGCAGCGCAGAGACGTCCCCAACCGATGCACAGACGAGTGATCCACCCTGGATCGACATCCTCTGCTCAGATCCCACATCAGGGCAAGAAAATAACTCAACCTAATGGGATGGCAATGAGAAACCTTGGAGGGGACCACAGATGTGGGGACCACCAGCCCCCCCTGGGTGACTGGTGCAATGGACGTCGAGTGGATCTAGCATAATATTGTGAGAGTCCAGTCCATAGTGGATCTAACATAATAGTGTGAGAGTCCAGTCCATAGTGGGGCCAGCAGGAGATAATCTTGAGTGGAGACAGGTCAGCAGCGCAGAGACGTCCCCAACTGATGCACAGATGTGTGGTCCACCCTGGGTCCCGGCTTTGGACAGCTGGCGCGTCATCTGTGGTCACTGAATCTGTGCCTCCCCTCTCCACGAAGGAGACAGAGCAGAAAAGAAACGGCAGATCAACTGGTCTAAAAGGGAGGTCTATTTAAAGGCTAGAGTATACAAATTAGTTTTAAGATGGGACTTAAATGCTTCTACCGAGGTAGCATCTCTAACTGTTACCGGTAGGACTTTCCAGAGTACTGGAGCCCGAATAGAAAACGCTCTATAGCCCACAGACTTTTTTTGGGCTCTGGGAATCACTAATAAGCCGGAGTTCTTAGAACGCAAATTTCTTGGTACAATACAAACAGCAAGATAGGATGGAGCTAGACCTTTTAGTATTTTATATGAAAGTAATAAAACCTTAAAGGTCGCATCTTAACATAATATTAACCCCTAAGATTTCTGACCAAACTCTGTGACTTCACACACATTCACCCATTGACCAAGTAAATCTTTAGTCGGAATCTCCCTGCTTTGTTAATTTTCACTCTCACTCCAGATAAATCAGAGAGGGCGAGTCTTTAACGAGGGAACTAATTCTTGAATCTCCTTTGAGAAAGCATTAACATGTCTGTTAAGGGGGACTATTGATTGTGACTTAATCTCTCGCTTCAATCTGATCTCTAGCAACTTGCCTAATTGAACCAATGGCCTCGCCAGGCTTCTTGAAATGAGCAATCAAATGATTTCAACACTAAAAGGCAACTGTAAAAATGCACCACCGTTTGGCTTTTTCACTAAGCAGCATTGTTCAGTACAATGCATTTCCATTGTGAAGGGTCACACTAAGTATTTCATACCATCATACAGTTCAGCACCATTTTGTTTGCACAATGGTATTCATTTATTCATTGCCGACAACTAGGGTTGCACATCTCTCTCTGATAAACGATTCGATATGCATCTAGATACACACGTTACGATTCGATTCAAAAACGATATCCTTTTATTACAGACCGATTCGATTGGATTCGATTCCGAACGAGACGATTCGATTTGAAGGTTAATATTCAAGACTCCAAATCCCCAAGCATTATGGCTTTATGGCACTGGCAAAAAAAACAGAACAACAAAATCACATGTCAATGTATTTATTTTTAGACATGGACCAAAAAACGTCTGGCTGAATTGTAGGATGGGAACTCCAGAGGTAAAAGTAGCACAGAATAGTAACAACAAAGTGCAATATTTCAGCCTGAGCATAGTTTTGAACACTAGAGGTAGGTAACAAAGATTCAATATTTCAACCTGCTGCCAGTGTACGTCAACGATGCTCGACACAATTTACAAATAGCATGGCTTCTGTCGAGCTTCCCTTCCTTCTTATAAAACCCAAAAACTTTCCACACTTTGGATTTCTGTCTCCCCGATTCGTTGCAAATCTTTCTCGGTCAATTATCACCTTCGGTCAGACTGACACTTTCGTTCTCCTCCTTCATTTTCCGTGTTGTCCCTTGTTTATCACTCATGCTAATACTAGCTAGGCGGCTACCGCGTTTGGCGAGTAGCTTCAACTCTCGCGTTGTTTTAGAGACGCTGGCGCATATTGTAATCTAGCCAACCCATGCAAAGTCTCGCGATAACCGATCCATGACTCTATAACCGATTCAGCTAGGAATTCATGAATTATTCGCATTGATTGAGGAGTCTGCTAGCGATGCAGCCTAATCGCTCACTTGTTGAATCGAATACTCGGTCGCATCGGTTTGTCGTTCACAACCCTACCGACAACTTAATCTTGTTCTTGGATTGGTTGTCTGTAAATCACAGCACAGACACATTTTCACAAACAAACATTCACACTCACATTAACCCTAAGAGCTTCTAGTATCGTACCAAAGTCAAAATGGAAGATTAGCACACTGAACCACGAACACTGGTACACCTCAGGGCTGTGTACTCTCCCCCTGGCTCTTCTCCCTGTACACAAACTGCTGCACCTCCAGTCACCAGTCCGTAAAACTGCTCAAGTTTGCGGATAACACTACCCTCATTGGGCTCATCTCGGATGGCGATGAGTCCGCCTACAGGAGAGAGGTAGACCGGCTGGCGTCCTGGTGCAGCCACAACAACCCGGAGCTGAACGCCCAGAAAACAGTGGAGATGATCATGGACTTCAGGAAAGTAACAGCCCCACCATTACCCCTCACCCTGATTGACTCTCCCACCCCCATCTTCATTGTGGGCTCCTTCCGTTTTTTGGGCACCACCATCACCCAGGACCTCAAGTCGGAGTCGACCATCAGCTCCCTCATCAAGAAGGCCCAGCAGAGGATGTACTTCCTGCGGCAGCTGAGGAAACTTAAAGTGTCGACCGAGATGCTGGTGCAGTTTTACTCAGCCATCATCGAGTCCATCCTGACCTCCTCCATCACCGTGTGGTTCCCCAGCGCCACAGTCCAGGATGCAGCGCATCGTACATGCTGCTGAGAAGGTGATTGGCTGCAAGCTCCCATCCTTCCAGGACTTGTTCTCCTCCAGGACCAGGAGGCGTGTGGGTCGGATCACAGCTGACTCTTCTCACCCTGGACACACACTATTCTCCCTTCTCCTCTCAGGCAGGAGACTACGGTCCATCCAGACCCACACCTCCCGCCACCTGAACAGTTTTTTCCCCTCGGCCATCAGGCACATGAACAATAACTCCTAACAGTAGCTCCCTTGAATTCCTTCTAAGTCTAAAACAAGATCTGATAGCTCAGTTAAAGCTCTTGTTATTACCAAATCTGTGTTATATGTGTTTTATGTTGCACCATTGCACCAAGAAAAATTCCTAGTTTGTGAACCCGTTCTCAAACAATGGCAATAAAACGATTCTGATTCTGAACTAAGATACATGGGGTGTCCTCACAGATGGGCAATGGTTCAATGCCTGGGTACACTTAACTCCTCGAGCTTGAAACAATTGACTGGTGTGAACGCACTCAATTGCACCCAGATGTGACACCGTTCTAAGTACATGCACACACGATAGCGGAATCATAGAATGACTGTTAAAGTGAAGCAGTTTGCTCAAAACATATTTAACTATAACCAACGCAAATGACACGAAATTGAAACCCACAGCACAAAGCGACTGCATTCATGTGCACTTAGGAGGAGTCCAAATCAGGGTAGTAATCATAATATACAATAACTTATCATTTAATCAATGCAGAACGATTCTAAGTAATTACGGAAATAGATTACAAGTAAGAAAAAGTGCATTAAAACTGCATACTAAAAGTGATGGATAATGAAACGAACCATGGTATGAATGCACATCGGGAGTGCCGGCCAGGGGAGGAAATCACACCCTATACCAGCACATGAATAGCTTAGTGTAGGTACATCTTTTGAACTCTCTAGACTTACAATTGTAGGGTTTCCCCTTAATATAATTGAATGTGACGGCCCGCCAAGGCATTTTCATTACCGCCACACCTTGAAAATAAGTTTTTTTTTTTAAACTTGAAAACAAATTACAGTAATAGCATACCTACCAAATACTCCGGTTTTCCCGTAATTAGTACGGTTTTCATCAACCTATTCCGGGTTACGGTTGCAGTGATAAAAAATACGTTTTTTCATTAATTAAAAAAAAAATAAAAAATTTAAGTTTTATTCACAAAATCGCGTAACAACAATGACAATCGACACTGCTTCCCGTAACTTCCTATCCAGCCATTCCGAATGCCATGCGCGAGGCTTTTTATAGCACCGCTGCCAAGCACGAGGCCACTGTTTCCAAACGAGCGAACGATCATGGAATCAGCCGGAGAAAAATCGCATACGAGTCTTAAACCGAAAAGAAAACTGCAGTCATTCCGTGAAGAATATTCAAAAGCCTATCCGGGAATAATTATCCGTTCCAAAAAGGGTGAAAACTACGCGAATTGCACCTTGTGCAGACAAGATTTTTCGATCGGACACGGAGGAATTAGCGATGTAAAAGACCACGTTGGGACAAAAAAACACAAGTCTAATGCCGTTGCTAGCGATACAAGTGGAAAACTTTCAACGTTTTTCTTCGCCCAAACAGATTCTTTGGATGTGATAAATGCCGAAGTTTTATTTACGGAGGCAATAATTGAGCAAACAAAAAGGTAATGACACCAATGTTATCTATTGGAATTGTTTAGTACTGTTACACTGTTAAAAGTGTTTATACTATTTATGCTTTCAAGTCCAAGTTGAAGAAATCTTGTTAAATGTTGACAGCATAACTACCAAAATACAGAAGTATGTCCTTAATATTTTTGCAGTGCTATTTCTGTTGAAAAGTTAAAATGATTACATTAGAGATGTGATGTGCCACTTTTCAAGTGTCTGATGGCTTAAATTAATTTTCATTAATTTTTCATATTTTGAATTCTTTTGAAAGGCTTACAAAAAAACTACATTTGAATTGTAATTCCATGCTATTGACAGGACTATTAATTTTAATGAAGTTAGCTTACCATGTTTACAGTATGATAATTGTGATAGAAATGTGGATTTTAGGCACAGAATATTTTTTACAATTGAACAAGGCAGTAGATTATACAAGCTTGGACAGAAAGTTAATAATGACACCAATTTTTTTTTAAATGGAATTGTTTAGTACTGTTTTACCATTTGTTTACTGTAAAAAGTGTTTATACTGTTTATACTTTCAATTAACAAATTGAAGTCTTGTGAAAGGTTGACAGGATAACTGGCATTAACTGTCAAAATAATTTCAAACTATTGAAGTTAGCTTACAGAATAAACATGTCAATCAACCCATATGACTTTTGCTGTAATATTTTTGTTTTGAAAAGTCACTGTGACTGATAGAAAAGTGATGGTTTTAGCAACATTTTAACCTGTCTGAATGCTAATAATCATTTTGCGACGGGGGGCGAAACCTGGACCCCCCACCAGGACTTTGTCCTGGACCTACCGGGGCCTGCGGCCCCTGGACCCTGGCTACTAGGTTTATCTGATTTCAAAAGTTGGCAGGTATGTAATAGTATATTGTAGCCCCCTGAAGAAATCACAAAATCTGGCGCTATTTTTACCTTTTATTACCAATGTTATGATAAACGGCACAATTCCAACTTCTTTTACTTCCCGTGCAAACACTTTCGGCTCATGAGTCCGCGCTTTTCTGGACACACAGCAACACTGTGGGGCGGCATAGCTCAGTTGGTAGAGTGGCCATGCCAGCAACTTGAGGGTTCCAGGTTCGATCCCCGCTTCCGCCATCCTAGTCACTGCCGTTGTGTCCTCGGGCAAGACACTTAACTCACCTGCTCTCAGTTCCACCCACACTGGTTTAAATGTAACTTAGATATTGGGTTTCACTTTGTAAATACCACCAAACCCCGCCCCCACCTTAAGCCTGCTCCCTCACACATCAACCCCCCCCCCCCCCCCCCCCGGAAGAGTTAGGGCTGCATGTGATTCTGGGTATTTGTCCTGTTGTGTTTATGTTGTGTTAAGGTGCAGATGTTCTCCCGAAATGTGTTTGTCATTCATGTTTGGTGTGGGTTCACAGTGTGGCGCATTATTAGTAAGAGTGTTAAAAAAAATGTTTATACCGCCACCATCAGTGTAACCTGTGTGGTTGTTGAGCAAGTATGCGTTGCTGTCACCTACATGAGCAATCAAAAGCCACATACAACGTGAGGCTGGTCAGGCACGCTGTTTATGGTGGGTGCTATATACTGTACCAACACGGCACGCATGATGCTGACAATCTCCATTCAGTTGAAACCCGCGTGCCGCACCAGCTTTCAAATCCCATATAAAGGTGTGGGCAGCGTGTCTGAGACCCCTGGTTTCTACATAGCACAAAGCAACAAAAAACAATTGTATACAGTGTTATTTCATTTAAAATGTCATAAATTTTATGCGGCTCCCATAGTTTTCTATAATTTGTGAAAATGGCTCTTTGACTGATAAAGGTTGCCGACCCCTGCCTTAGTCAGACAGACTAAGGTATAGCATCTGGATCTAGGTATGTACAACATCATCAGCCTCCCACTGCAATATGATGGTGAAAGAGATTGTAAGGACAATAAACAAATGATCTTGTAGTCTCCAAACCCAATGTTTCCTTCAGTCCTTGCCCATGGGTCTTTGGGTTTTAGTGTGGTACAACATCCTTGGGGGCATAGAGGGGAGGGCACTTTTAAACACCAGAAAACTAAACCAAAGTATCTTTTAGTCTATGTATCTGTGTTTACAAGCAATGCATGTCATTTATAGGTATGTTCAGGTATCTTGTAAATCCATCTTTACCTGTTTAAAATGAGAATATATGTGTCCAAAAACGAGGCGAGAATCATTAGTGTCTACTATGGACTTGCCTGTTTCGAGGCAATAGTAGTAAGCGTAAATGATGCAAGTGGAGGCAGTTTTAACACAATGTTACAACTCTCTACCGACTCTTAATTGATTTGATTGGACCTCATTGATGTGACAGATAGCACATTTGTCTAATCACCATTCAAGCTCTTCGGACCATCTGGCATGTCACATGTCATCAATATTTAAATGTACATATTTTATGATGCCTTTCTTGATTCAACTCTGCCATTAATCTATCCTAATAAAAACTGGAGTGTCGGCCATGAGCAAGCCCACACTTAATGGACCCATAGCGTCTGAAATGTTACTAACAAATTCTCATATTGTATTGTTTGCCTTTGAACATTAATCAGGCAGACATTTTCCTATACTATCAATTTGTAAATAAGTAACTGTAGATAACTAACTGGACTTGGAATGGCCCTCTAATTGTTGTGTTGTTATTCACAGAACTGGAGCCCATTTCCTTACATTGATAGTGTAGATAGAGGCATGCACAGCTATTATTTTCATTACTTTCAAATGGATGTTTTTGTTGCCCAGGTCCATGATTACCTCAAAACTGATGAGGATAACATTATTATAAATACTAAAAATAATTGCCACTTCCGGACTTCCCTGCTCTTGCATTTCTCTTACATAGACACCATAGACCAGGAGTCGGGAACCCAACATGTTGAAAGAACCATATTGGACCAAAAATACAAAAAACAAAACTGTCTGCAGCCGCATAAAGTAAAAAGCCTTATGCAAGTGTTATAATGAAGGCAACACTTTAAGTAAGTGTCTCAGAGGGTGGGATAACTCCTTGAAATGACAGGCTTATAATGGCCAAATGTGTAGATGTGTGTGTCCAAGTTAAAGGAAAGGACAGGCTGTGTTCTTCTAATGGATTTATTACAATATTTTGCTGTGGTCTGGAACAACATGGCGTACAAACAACTATCAGAAATGCAGCTAATATGACATAATATATATAATGTATCATGAGACATGCAAACCAGGCATAATGATGCACTATGTACATACAACTAGACTAAATAGCACGTTAGCATCGATTAACACTCCCGCCATCTGACCCAACTCGCCACCAGATGGTGATCAGTTGCCAGTTCAGCCTCTCTCTTCACCCGAGTGCCCAAAACATATAGCCTCAGATCAGCTGATATGATTACAAAATCGATCATTGATCTTTGGCCTAGGGTGCTCTGGTAGCAGGTACACCTATGAGCATCCTTATGCTTGAACAGGGTGTTTGTTATCGCACATCTATGACTAGCACAGAAGTCCAATAACAATCCACCACTCAGGTTCAGATCAGGGAGACCGTTCTTCCCAATCACGCCAGTCCAAGTATCACTGTCATTGCCCACGTGTGCGTTGAAGTCCTCCAGCAAGACTATGGAATCCCCTGACGGCGCCCCATACAGGACCCCATGCAAGGTATCCAAGAGGACCGAATACTCTGAACTCTTGTTTGGTGCTTAAGCACAAACAGTCAGAGTTTTCCCACCTCCAACCCTAAGGCGAAGGGAGGCGACCCTCTTGTCAACTGGGGTGAACTCCAATGTACAGGCACTCAGCCGGGGACTCGTGAGTATCCCCACACCCGCCTCGGCCCTCACACCCTGAGCAACAACAGAAGTGAACAAGGTCCATCCCTTGTCCAGGAGTGTGATTTCAGAGCCCTTGCTATGCCTAGAGGTAAGCCCCACCAGATCTAACCGGTAGTGCTCCACCTCCCGCACCAGCTCCTTTCCCACCAGCGTAGAGACGTTCCACCTTCCGAAAGTCAGCCTCTGCTGCCCTGAATTGGTCCGTCTGGAGCTTCCACTTTCACTGCCATCCACTTGGCAGCATACCCGACCCCACTGGTTCCGACCGCGGGTGATGGAGAGGCTGATGTGTCCACGTAGCTTCTTCGGGCTGTGCCACCAGGCGCTCGCTGACGAGCCCTGGAGGAGGGCCCCAGGCTTCCTCCGGGCCGGGTAACACATCTTCTCTTAGTTTGTTTCATGGGTATCGTAACCCTGATGAAGGGGGCATTCGGGTGCTACACCTTGCCCAAGGGTGACCCGGAACTATGTAAGGCAGGGGCGTTCAACTCCCTGAGGCTTTATACAAGCCCACATACCTGACGGAGCAGGCGTTGGTAAATCGCATGTAATCAAGTGCATTTACTAGGAGGCCACAAAGATCCTTCGTCAGTTTCCCGTGTTCCACATCGAATGAGATGTCCCAGCCTGCAGTTCTGCTGACCGTCTTTACTGGAACTGCAGCGTTCAACATCTCTGGGAGAACTGCACTCAAGTTGCCAAGAAATGTTAAGCCTCCTTATGTAGCAACGCTTTTGACATGTTAAGGGGAACCCTTTCCTATATAGAAATTTTGATCATCGAAGAAATGTCAGTGGTCTCCAAGGATTTTTTTGCCTACGTCCATTGCCAATTTCAACAGATTAAGGGCAACCGGAGGCCCTTTGGAGGAATATCCGTGCTTGCAGTTGGAGACTTTTACCAGCTGCAGCCTCTTGGAAGGGCTAAACCTCTTTACGCATGAGAGGACGATGTTCTTGATTTCTGGACCAACTTTCAGTTGGTCAAACTTACGGAGCTCATGCGTCAAAAAGACGACTTGGCTTTTGCCCAGCTTTTCAACAGGATTCGTGTAAAAACAAAGGAAGAGGATTTACAAGATAACAGAGACTTGGTCATGCAGGCTGCTGTCGAAAGTTCTGACTTTCCCGCGGCCACTCTGCACATTTGCCACCAACAAGAAGGTTGCCATGCACAACACCGTAACTGTGGCAGCTCTCAAATTGAATGTGGTCAATATTCTGGCAGTAGATTACCAAAAGGACCCCCGAACAGGGAAAATGTACACCCTTACTAAACTATTTACCGGTAGAAAAATAGATTTGATTATCCGGAATTTGGATATAGAAGATGACCTCGTGAATGGGACCTTTGAAACGATCAGTAATATTGTCCGACGTTCTGAGAATGGATCGGAATTCAGTTAGACAATCCCGTAGCAGGCCAGAAATTTCTGAAAAAGATTTGAGGACCAAATGACAAGCTAGTGTAAATCGAAAAGTAGGAATCAAATGGCTGATTTGGCGGCAGTTCCCAGCCAAACTGGCAATTGGATGTGTGATGGGACACAAGTAGGGGATTTTATTTTTATTGTTTCATAGCCATGCATGTCTTATAGTGTTTTATTGCTGTGGGTTTTAATTGCATGTTTTTACATTTTAAGAATTTGATTGTATTTTTAATTGCATGTTTTTACATTTTAGAATTTGATTGTCTTTTTAATCGCATGTTTTTACTCCTTGTGGACTTTGCTGGCATTTTAAGACTTGCCCTTTTTAGCTTGTTGCCCCTAACAACCGAAGTGCCCAATCAAACGACACCTGAAATTAGACGCACCTGTGGAGCATTAGAACTGCACCCATTTAAAAGAGAACAGGCAGGATCGACGAGGAGGGAAGCGCGACGAAGGGAAGCGCGACGGAGGGAAGCGCGACGGAAGGAGAAGGAAGCGACCGGAGAGTATCGACAGGCTTGGCCAAGAGCGTCCGTGTGGACGCCCGCAGGCTGGGAAGGAATCCAGGACTACACAGCAGACCATGCAAGCTACCGGAGTGAACCCCAAGAAGCCCACAACACGCAGAGGCAGAGGAAACTCTGCCTCCGAAGTAAGTGTCGTGGATTGTGGATCTATGGGGGTGATCAAACTGCCTTTGGCTGTGGGCTTGCGGGCTCGTGCGTTGTACGCTGGCTGTGTGGTCCTGTAGGCAGGAGCGATCAGGACCCAGAGACCTGCGGTGACTCCCGTGAGCAACCAAGAGGCGGAGCGAGACGGGACGGGTACGGCCACGTAGGTCCCGCGAGTGACCGGCGACTGGCGAGGAGAGTGGGTGTACCCAATACTTCGACGCGGAACTACAGCAGGGGAAGGAGAAACCCTGTCTTGCGTGTAAGTGTGGCGTCAGCCCGGAGAGCGTCTCCGTAGTTTAAGAAGATTTTATCCCCGTGGCCTGCCTCCGTTTTAATTTTGTGTGCAGGAGGACGCCGTGGAAGTGGGTGGAGCCAGGACGCTGACCCACTACACCTGTCGCGGCTGTACCCTCACCATAATATTTGTTACCAATTGGTATTTTTAGTATTGACAACTGGACGGTTTTAATCTATATTGTAATAAATTGTAAATCAGCATCATTAGCTTTCCTTATTTTGGGACGGTTGCTCTCACTGCATTGGGTTCTTAATATTTATATTGGTTTTTAACAAAAATGTATTCGATTTTTATATCCCACCACTCGGGTCCATCACAGATGCACGGCCCACAAAGTGCAAGGCATGACCATAACATCTGCAGTAGTGTCTCTGAAACGTGTGAACCTGGATTGTGTTGTGTGACATTAAGTCGCACAACCCTGAAAAAAAAAAGTGCCTTGGCACAAAAAAGGTTGAAAAAATGGTGTAATTAATTGCACGTGTATATATTTTTAAAAGTCCCTCCTAAAATACTACTCGGAGAAGCGTTGCCTTGAACCTCTAAATCGCTAAACCACCGTGATGATTTAAAATTGGTACATATGGAAAGGTGTTTAATTCCTCAAAGGTGAGGAATCCTAAAAATATGTGGCATGTAATTCATAGATGACACACTCAAATAACTAAGGATTATCTCCACTGTCTCCCAAATTCCCTCTACTTTAAATTATTCTGTGAGATTCACTGCGAGTGCAAACTGCTAAAAACGGTGCAGATGATCTAAGGCTGAATGTAAACCGTGTTTTATGTATCTTTTTTCTTAAGTTGGTGTTAACACCATCAGTCAGAAATTACATCATAGTGATGTTTCTTCTCCCACTGCATCCAACCTTTGACAAGTTTGTATGTTTAATTAGTTAATACAAATAAAATAATGCATTTAATGTTTCAATGACATTTGCTATTGAAACCGCTCATTTTACAAGTCTTACAAATCTCTTTAGCTTCCCTCTGCATGGCCGTAACTACCATTGAGGACACCGAGGTTATGTCCTCTATTTATTTTAGGTGACAAAAGGATGATATGTAAATGTACTGTGTAGGACATCATGTGCGCTGTGATCTTTATTTATCCAAAAAGTTCCATCCATCCATCCATCTTCTTCCGCTTATCCGAGGTCGGGTCGAGGGGGCAGCAGCCTAAGCAGGGAAGCCCAGACTTCCCTCTCCCCAGCCACTTCGTCCAGCTCCTCCCGGGGGATCCCGAGGCGTTCCCAGGCCAGCCGGGAGACATAGTCTTCCCAACGTGTCCTGGGTCTTCCCCGTGGCCTCCTACCGGTTGGACGTGCCCTAAACACCTCCCGAGGGAGGCGTTCGGGTGGCATCATGACCAGATGCCCGAACCACCTCATCTGGCTCCTCTGCATGTGGAGGAGCAGTGGCTTTACTTTGTGTATATGTGTAAATAAATGAACACTGAAATTCAAGTATTTCTTTTATTTATTTATATATATGAAATACTTGACTTGGTGAATCCTAGCTGTAAATATACTCCTCCCCTCTTAAGGTCTCAAGGTTGGCAAGTATGATATAATTTATATTTCTGAAAGAGATGTTTTTGTTAACATGTTAAAGGTGTTTAATGATAATACTGTCACGATTGGGTCGCATACTACTGCATGGATCGTTCTCCCAAGATGCAGACGGAACCCTGGGGGCAAGGGTAAGGAAATAATTTTCCATAAATCATGCGGAATACAAACAAAACAAGCGTGCCTATACCACAGGAAGCCAACGGAATAGCTAACAAAAGCTTAGATCGAGAATCAAGAATACTCAACGTGACGTGTTGCACGAAGCAAATAAGAAAGCCAGACTGAGTGTGGCGAACAACGGGAATAAGTAGCTCTCTGATTAGTGGCGAAGTTGGGAGAGTGGCCGTGCCGGCAATCTGAGGGTTACTGGTTCAATCCCCACCTTCTACCATCCTAGTCACGTCCTTTGTGTCCTTGAGCAAGACACTTCACCCTTGCTCCTGATGGGTCCTGGTTAGCGCCTTGCATGGCAGCTCCCGCCATCAGTGTGTGAATGGGTGAATGTGGAAATAGTGTCAAAGTGCTTTGAGTTCCTTAAAAAGGTAGAAAAGCGCTATACAAGCATAACCATTTACCATTTTACCATTTAGTGCCCAGGAGCAGGTGAGCGTTTGAACACTAATCAGAGGCAGGTGAAAACAATTTGCAGTCATGACAACTAAAACACAAACCCAGGGGTGCTCAAAAACAGGAACTGAGGGAGTCCAAAACTAAACAAAACATGATCCGGGCAACGGATCATGACAAATACAAGCATGTTTAACACATATAGATTCCTTTCTTTCATGAAGACAAGAATATACGTTGGTGTATTACCCTTCTCTCAAATTCTGAGCAGGGTCAGCAGGCCGGAGCTGACCCTTTAACCTCTCACATATCACAACAGTTTAAGTGTATTTTGGTGAAGAGGTCAGAAAATTGAATCCTGCGCTCGGGATCTTTCTGTGTGTAGTTAGCATGTTCTTCCCGTGACTGCGTGGGTTCCGTCTGGGTACTCAGACTTCCTCCCACCTCCAAAGACATGCACCTGGGGATAGGTTGATTGGCAAGACTAAATTGGCCGTAGTGCGTAAATGTGAGTGAATGTTGTCTGTCTCTTTGTGTTGGCGACTTGTCCAGGGTGTACCCCGCCTACCGCCCAAATGCAGCTGAGATAGGCCCAGCGACCCCGAAAGGGACAAGCGATAGAAAATGGATGGATGGATGGATGGTCAGTAAATTGAGCTTTTCCACCAACAGAAGAATGCAGGTTTACCATAAGCACCACTTGAGATTGATGGAGTATTTTATTAAAATAACCTTACTATAGTGCAGTGGTTCTTAACCTGGGTTCGATTAAACCCTAGAGGTTCGGCAGAGCCTCCGCCGCGGAGGTCAAGACACGCCCGACTCATCGTGTAAATAAAAACTTCTCCATGTCGGCGTATTATGGATACCCCCAAACAATGTTCCCTCTAATTTTCCATATGTGTGAGCAAACACAAAAACTCCTTGAGCATTCAGTGGAGCACATGTGAGCGACGTCACACCTGTCCCAAACTTGACTGAATAACGAGTCCAATGTTTTATTATTGTAATCAAATGGCAGCAGTCATTTCCATGAGATTATTTTCTAATATAAGTGTTTTGGCCCACTTACAATGACTATAACATATTGTTTTTCATGAGCTGTGTACTAGTATTATATGTCTGGGTGGGAGGTCCTACTTTGGAAATAATGTGTACCCCTTTCAGATATCACATTTAGTTCCCACTAAAACATTCACATGTTGCACAATGAGATGTAAACATGGGATCATGTGTACATTGCTGTAACTTTCTGTTTGTAAAATATACCTTTATTAGTATTTCTTTAATATAATAACATCATTTTATGATTACGGTTCGGGTTCGGTGAATGCGCATATGAAACTGGTGGGGTTCGGTACCTCCAACAAGGTTAAGAACCACTGCTATTAGAGATGCGCGGATAGGCAATTATTTCATCCGCAACCGCATCACAAAAGTCGTCAACCATCCGCATCCACCCGAACTAATATTTAATCAAAACCGCACCCGCCCGCACCCGCCCGTTGTTATATATCTAATATAGACGATGCAAAGCATTAGTGAGGTTATAAAGCTTTTGCCTGTTAAAGAAAGGAGACTGATCCAATGCAGCAGAGACATTCAATGCGTGCCACGCTGTCACGGCCCAGACGCACACCAGTGCGCAATCATCTGGGAGCCGCGCTGAGCGCACCTCCAAGCGCGCTCGCGCCACTCAAACTGCTGCAGGCAGCTGCGTTCTATCTTGTTTTAACATCCTGTGGCACTCTTCTGGGATCACGGCGGACGAAACTGCTCATGCTCAGGGTGTTTGTGGAGGTTCGGGGTTTTGCACAAATGTGATGCACCATGTTAGATGTCCCGGTTTTGTGACTGTCGTAGACATAAACAGCGTCGCAGCTCTTGCAAATCACGTAGCCAGCATTACTATCATCCTGATTTACAACCTCAAAAAAACGAGTCCACGCTGAACTTTTCTGGCCTTTTTTTCCCCTGGTCTTTAGTATTCCCTTTTTTAGTTTGTCGCGTACCACGTTTGCTGCCGGCGTTGCCATCTCTTTTTTTCTTCTTCTTCTGTTGTGGCATATGCTGCAGGTGCCTGCTCGTTTTTCGTATGTGGGTAACAACATTTAACTATGTATATATATTTCCTAATTGGTTTAACTGCCACCCGCCTGAACCTATTTAAAATCTAATTTTTTTAAATTTCAACCGCCCGACCCGACCCGCGGATAAAATCTTAATTTTTTTTTTATTTCAACCGCCCGACCCGCGGATAATCCGCGGACTCCGCGGTTGTGTCCACAAACCGCGCATCTCTAAGTGCTATAGTGTCTCAATGGGATCCAATATCATTTTAAAAGCCCTTGAAATGGGCGAGATAAGTGCATCAACAATCCACACCTCGTCCGAATGCTTAAAGGGGAACATTATCACAATTTCAGAAGGGTTAAAACCATTAAAAATCAGTTCCCAGTGGCTTATTTTATTTTTCGAAGTTTTTTTCAAAACTTTACCCATCACGCAATATCCCTAAAAAAAGCTTCAAAGTGCCTGATTTTAACCATCGTTATATACACCCGTCCATTTTCCTGTGACGTCACATAGTGATGCCGATACAAACAAACATGGCGGATAGAACAGCAAGTTTATAGCGACATTAGCTCGGATTCAGACTCGGATTTCAGCGGCTTAAGCGATTCAACAGATTACGCATGTATTGAAACGGATGGTTGTAGTGTGGAGGCAGGTAGCGGAAACGAAATTGAAGAAGAAACTGAAGCTATTGAGCCATATCGGTTTGAACCGTATGCAAGCGAAACCGACGAAAACAGCCAGTGACACGGGAGAAAGCGAGGACGAATTCGGCGATTGCCTTCTAACCAACGATTGGTATGTGTTTGTTTGGCATTAAAGGAAACTAACAACTATAAACTAGGTTTACAGCATATGAAATACATTTGGCAACAACATGCACTTTGAGAGTGCAGACAGCCCAGTTTTCATCAATTAATATATTCTGTAGACATACCCTCATCCGCACTCTTTTCCTGGGGGTCCGGCGGCAGATTTCTTTGACTTTATCATTGGAAATGCATCTGCTTTGAGTGTCGCAGGATATCCACACATTCTTGCCATCTCTGTCGTAGCATAGCTTTCGTCGGTAAAGTGTACGGAACAAACGTCCAATTTTTTGCCAATTTCGCATCTTTGGGCCACTGGTGCAACTTGAATCCCGTCCCTGTTCGTGTTGTTACACCCTCCGACAACACACCGACGAGGCATGATGTCTCCAAGGTACGGAAAACAGTCGAAAAAACGGAAAATAACAGAGCTGATTTGACTCGGTGTTTGTAATGTGTTTGAGAAAATGGCGAATTGCTTCCGAGAGCGAATAAGAGAAAGACGTTTAATTCGCCAAAATTCACCAATTTAAAGTACGGAAATCGGTTAAAAAAATATATGGTCTTTTTCTGCAACATCAAGGTATATATTGACGCTTACATAGGTCTGGTGATAATGTTCCCCTTTAAGCTCTGTGAAAGATCAGCAGACAGACGCAGTTCATACATATCGTTTTATAAGGTTCATCATTGTTTCAACTTAAAAGCCTTGGATTTGTATAATTGGAATTCCAGACACATACCTCTATGTGGTGGGAGACGAAAGAAACTAAAAAAATATGTTTTTTAAAATGTTTCAATTGTTATTCTGTTCATCGTGAGTTTATGCGGGACTCATCAATATTACACTGCCACACTTAAGCTTGAAAGAGAAGTACATTATACCCCTTGTCAAGTTCCAGAGAGTTGGCCGGGAGCAATATTAATACCATGAATTAAAAATGAGAGAATGGCAGCAGGTATCGCTGAGCCGTTACATTTTATATGAGTGGATGAACACTTTAGTGACAGAAGTTAGCTATAGCTCCCCTGGATGCAGCAATTATACTGTTCAACGGGCTCACAATATATAATGAGAGAATCTTCCCCACAGTTCTTTGCATGTGTCATCATGACATACCCCCACTGCAGGACGGTTTTGTTACCCTTGGGTAGATTAACATGACATCCATATTAATGTAATTTTTTTCACTGGCAAGTCGCGGTCTGTTTTAAGATTTCAGATGAGTTATGTCCGCAAGACACATTATCTAAGAGGGTGTCTACGACAGCGTTTGCAGTTGCATTGAAAAGCACAGACTCTTGGGGGGTGTTTTAACCTTTTATTATACAAACCCCGTTTCCATATGAGTTGGGAAATTGTGTTAGATGTAAATATAAACGGCAAATAATTTTTCAACCCATATTCAGTTGAATATGCTACAAAGACAACATATTTGATTTTCTCAAACTGATAAACATTTTTTTTTTTTTGCAAATAATCATTAACTTTAGAATTTGATGCCAGCAACACGTGACAAAGAAGTTGGGAAAGGTGGCAAAAAATACTGATAAAGTTGAGGAATGCTCATCAAACACTTATTTGGAACATCTCACAGGTGAAAGGGCTAATTGGTAACAGGTGGGTGCCATGATTGGGTATAAAAGCAGCTTCCATGAAATGCTCAGTCATTCACAAACAAGGATGGGGCGAGGGTCACCACTTTGTCAACAAATGCATGAGCAAATTGTCGAACAGTTTAAGAACAACATTTCTCAACAAGCTATTGCAAGGAATTCAGGGATTTCACCATCTACGGTCCGTAATATCATCAAAGGGTTCGGAGAATCTGAAAAAATCACTGCACGTAAGCAGCTAAGCCCGTGACCTTCGATCGCTCAGGCTGTATTGCAGCAACAAGCGACATCAGTGTGTAAAGGATATCACCACATGGGCTCAGAAACACTTCAGAAACCCATTGTCAGAAACTACAGTTGGTCGCTACATCTGTAAGTGCACGTTAAAACTCTCCTATGCAAGGCGAAAACTGTTTATCAACAACACCCAGAAACGCCGTCGGCTTTGCTGGGCCAGAGCTCATCTAAGATGGACTGATACAAAGTGGAAAAGTGTTCTGTGGTCTGACGAGTCCACATTTCAAATTGTTTTTGGAAACTGTGGACGTCGTGTCCTCCAGACCAAAGAGGAAAAGAACCATCCGGATTGTTAAAGGCGCAAAGTTCAAAATCCAGCATCTGTGATGGTATGGGGGTGTATTAGTGCCCAAGGCATGGGTAACTTACACATCTGTGAAGGCACAATTAATGCAGTAATGTACATACAGGTTTTGGAGCAACATATGTTGCCATCCAAGCAACGTTTCCATGGACGCCCCTGCTTATTTCAGCAAAACAATGCCAAGCCACGTGTTACATCAACATGGCTTCATAGTAAAAGAGTGCAGGTCCTAGACGGGCCTGCCTGTAGTCCAGAACTGTCTCCCATTGAAAATGTGTGGCGCATTATGAAGCCTAAAATACCACAACGGAGACCCCCGGACTGTTGAACAACTTAAGCTGTACATCAAGCAAGAATGGGAAAGAATTCCACCTGAGAAGCTTCAAAAATGTGTCTCCTCAGTTCCCAAACGTTTACTGAGTGTTGTTAAAAGGAAAGGCCATGTAACACAGTGGTGAACATGCCCTTTCCCAACTACTTTGGCACGTGTTGCAGCCATGAAATTCTAAGTTAAATGTTATTTGCAAAATAATACAAATAAATAAAGTTAATGAGTTTGAACATCGACTGTGTACCCCGGGAAGTCCTGTGGGGAGTGCTCAGAGAGTATGGGGTAACGGACTGTCTTATTGTGGCAGTTCGCTCCCTGTATAATCAGTGTCAGAGCTTGGTCCGCATTGCCGGCAGTAAGTCGGACACGTTTCCAGTGAGTTGGACTCCGCCAAGGCTGCCCTTTGTCACCGATTCTGTTCATAACCTTTATGGACAGAATTTCTAGGCGCAGTCAAGGCATTGAGGGGATCTGGTTTGGTGGCTGCAGGATTAGGTCACTGCTATTTGCAGATGATGTGGTCCTGATGGCTTCCTCCGGCCAAGATCTTCAGCTCTCACTGGATCGGTTCGCAGCCGAGTGTGAAGCGACTGGGATGGGAATCAGCACCTCCAAGTCCGAGTCCATGGTTCTCTCCCGGAAAAGGGTGGAGTGCCATCTCCGGGTTGGGGAGGAGACCCTGCCCCAAGTGGAGGAGTTCAAGTACCTCGGAGTCTTGTTCACGAGTGGGGGAAGAGTGGATCGTGAGATCGACAGGCGGATCGGTGCGACGTCTTCAGTAATGCGGACGCTGTATCGATCCGTTGTGGTGAAGAAGGAGCTGAGCCGGAAGGCAAAGCTCTCGATTTACCGGTCGATCTACGTTCCCATCCTCACCTATGGTCATGAGCTTTGGGTCATGACCGAAAGGACAAGATCACGGGTACAAGCGGCCGAAATGAGTTTCCTCCGCCGGGTGGCGGGGCTCTCCCTTAGAGATAGGGTGAGAAGCTCTGTCATTCGGGGGGAGCTCAAAGTAAAGCCGCTGCTCCTCCACATCGAGAGGAGCCAGATGAGGTGGTTCGGGCATCTGGTCAGGATGCCACCCGAACGCCTCCCTAGGAAGGTGTTTCGGGCACGTCCGACCAGTAGGAGGCCACGGGGAAGACCCAGGACATGCTGGGAAGACTATCTCTCCCGGCTGGCCTGGGAACGCCTCGGGATCCCCCGGGAGGAGCTGGACGAAGTGGCTGGGGAGAGGGAAGTCTGGGCTTCCCTGCTTAAGCTGCTGCCCCCGCGACCCGACCTCGGATAAGCGGAAGAAGATGGATGGATGGATGGATGGATGGAGTTTGAACATCAAATATCTTGTCTTTGTAGTGCATTCAATTGAATAAGGGTTGAAAAGGATTTGCAAATCATTGTATTCCGTTTATAGTTACATCTAACACAATCCCAACTCATATGGAAACGGGGTTTGTACATGCTGCCACCAGGCCAGCTAATACGCAGCTTCAATGTGTCCTACCACAACTATGCAGATGGCACTCAGATTTACGAGTCACTGACAGCAGGAGAACGTCAGCCTGTTGATTCACTTTGTCACCGCATGGAACAGATCGTGGATGCAAAATAATTTTCTTCAGCTAAACTCAGACAAAACAAAAATCCTTGTCGTTGGCCCACAGAAGCAAAGAGAAACTATATAAAGAAGACATTGTGGTAAAAAATTAAATGGCCTTTTACAATATTGCCTTGTTTTAGACCACTCAATCTATTTATTATTTAATTCAATATGTAGTGATGCTACCATTGTAAAAAAAAAATGTCAAGGTTTGCTGGTGGAAGAAGGGACTCAAAGGCAGAGTTGGCAGAACAGACACTGGTGGGTTTATTCCAGGCAAGGTTCCATACACATGAAGGCAGTCCAAACAACGGTAGCGGTAACAGAGGCGTAAGGCAGAAGTGCCCATTATGTCGATCGTGAGCTAATAGTCGATCTCGGAGGGTGTGTCAGTTGATCGCCAACTAGGCATTAAAAAAAATACCTAAAAATTAGCGATCATCAATCTTCACCTAGATGTCACTTTGACATTCATGGCAATCGAGGGTCAAGGTCAAGGTCAAGGTCAAGGTTAAACTTTATTGTCCCCGCGGGGAAATTTGCCTTGGGCACAGTGCATCATTGCTTTCTTAATATACCCAAAAACAACAGAACAAAAACACAAGCACAGACACAACCACAACCATACAACTAACATTTAAACATCAGAACATGGAGCTTGATAGACATAGGTGGCACTTTGATGTAGGCATAAAATCTACAGTATGGAGATAAAGATAAAGTACCAATGTGCATTGCACTAGAGCTCATGGATAAAGTGCTGTGTGCTAAAGTGCTATGTGCTAAAGTGCTATGTGCTAAAAAAGTGCTAACCTATGTATTAAAATTCTATTGCACATTGTTGGTCAGCTTAATGGAGGCTGGAACAAATGATAATTTAAGGCGGTTAGATTTGCATAGTGGGACCCGGAGTCTTCTCCCTGATGGCAGGGTTCCATATTCAGGAAAGAGTGGGTGTTGTGAGTTGGAAATAATTTTCTTAGCTTTTTTCCTAACTGCCTGCTCATAGATGCTCTGTATAGGCTCATATTCTTTCCTCCCTACGATTTTCATTGCCGTTTTATGCATGCCGGCCAGTTTGCTTTTTAGCTTAACGGTTAGGTTGCCAAACCATGAGGTGATCCCGTATCTAATGATGCTCTCTACAATGGCACGGTAGAAAATCATCATGATATGGCTGCTTACGCCGTACAATCTTAATCTTCGCAAAAAATATAGCCTCTGTTGCAGTCTATTGCACAGTTTGTCAATATGTGTCTTCCAGCAGAGAAGATTATCAATATGAATCGTGAGACGACGCTCGCTACTGCCAGCTCATTTTTAAAGGCCTACTGAAATGCGATTTTCTTATTTAAACGGGGACAGCAGGTCCATTCTATGTGTCGTACTTGATCATTTCGCGATATTGCCATATTTTTGCTGAAAGGATTTAGTAGAGAACATCGACGATAAAGTTCGCAACTTTTGGTCGCTGATAAAAAAGCCTTGCCTGTACCGGAAGTAGCAGACGATATGCGCGTGACGTCACAGGTTGTGGAGCTCCTCACATCTGCACATTGTTTACAATCATGGCCACCAGCAGCGAGAGCGATTCGGACCGAGAAAGCGACGATTTCCCCATTAATTTGAGCGAGGATGAAAGATTCGTGGATGAGGAAAGTGAGAGTGAAGGACTAGAGGGCAGTGGGAGCGATTCAGATAGGGAAGATGCTGTGAGAGGCGGGTGGGACCTGATATTCAGCTGGGAATGACTAAAACAGTAAATAAACATAAGACATATATATACTCTATTAGCCACAACACAACCAGGCTTATATTTAATATGCCACAAATTAATCCCGCATAACAAACACCTCCCCCCTCCCGTCCATATAACCCGCCAATACAACTCAAACACCTGCACAACACACTCAATCCCACAGCCCAAAGTACCGTTCACCTCCCCAAAGTTCATACAGCACATATATTTCCCCAAAGTCCCAAGCGATCAAATGTTTGGAAGCCGCAGCTGCATGCATACTCACGGTACCGTGTCTGCGTATCCAACTCAAAGTCCTCCTGGTAAGAGTCTCTGTTGTCCCAGTTCTAGAATTCAAAATCTCTTCAAAATGATTCTTAGTTTACTGTTCATATTTTCTGCAGGTTAAATGTTGCATTTGAACGACAGAATTGTCGTACATTAACAAATCCACCTCCTCAATGCTGAGGCATTATAGGGCCAGGCATGAAAATGAAGTTCCAGAGACACAGAGTCAGTCGTCTACTCGGCCCATTTTTTGGAGCTTAAATCAGAAGATGGACGAAATGCTAGCCGACATCTTTGACAATCTTAAATCCGTTGTCAGAGAAGAGATAGCGGCTGTAATGGAGTCATTCAAAAGCATTCACTCGTCTCATAGTGAGTGTAGCTCGCTGCTAATGCTAATGAGCAGACCGAACTTTGCGCTAGCTGCCCCCGTCGATCTCCATTCAGCATCCGACAGCTTGAGGAGTGACATCTCACAACAGTTGTTCGAATAAACCAATTTCTCCTCTTTTCCTTCGACAAGTCTGCCTGAAGAAGATAAAACAGTAACGAAATGTTGCGACTATAGACTTGTCCTTGGAAAGATTTTAGGCTATTTTCTGCCTTTTTACGCCATACTTGCCAACCCTCCCGGATTTTCCGGGAGACTCCCGAAATTCAGCGCCTCTCCCGAAAACCTCTCGGGACAAATTTTCTCCCGAAAATCTCCCGAAATTCATGCGGTTCTGAGTGACGTGTTGACAGCCTGTTTTCACGTCCGCTTTCCAACAATATAAACAGCGTGCCTGCCCAATCACGTTATAACTGTAGAATGATCGAGGGCGAGTTCTTGGTTTCTTATGTGGGTTTATTGTTAGGCAGTTTCATTAACGTCCTCCCAGCGCGGTAACAACACACAACAACAGCAGTCACGTTTTCGTCTGCCGTAAACAGCAATGTTGTGACACTCTTAAACAGGACAATACTGCCATCTACTGGACATGCATATGTGACAATAACATCTACTGCTTTTAGAGAGAGCAGTGCACAACTGTGCACACAACAAGGAGACGAAGCAGAATGCATCATCAGAGAGGGTGTTCAGCATAGTTAGGAAAATAGTGACAGAGAATAGAACAAGGATGGACAATTCAACCCTTAACTCAACAATGAGTAGATGAGTGTCATGTGTGTGTATATGTGTAAATAAATGAACACTGAAATTCAAGTATTTCTCTTATTTATATATATATATATATATATATATATATATATATATATATATATATATATATATATATATATATATATATATATATATATATATATATATATATAGCTAGAATTCACTGAAAGCCACGTATTTCTTTCTTATATATATATATATATACTGTATATATATATATGAAATACTTGACTTGGTGAATTCTAGCTGTAAATATACTCCTCCCCTCTTAACCACGCCCTCAACCACGCCCCCCCACCTCCCGAAATCGGAGGTCTCAAGGTTGGCAAGTATGTTTTACGCTCTTTTTTTGTTCTTGTATACCGTGGTCAGCTGGCCTGCCACGAGGTGAAGCGTCCTCGGACAACTAGCTGTTTTTTTTTACTTTTGGTGAACAGACCTAAGTTGTTTATTCTTTTCATGTAGACTACTTACTTTTGTATCGTTCTTTACAGAACCTCCCTTCGTTGTTTATTTGTTTAGTTTTTGTCGAAAGTGACGGCGCTTACCTCCCGCTGTGTTGACGGCGTACATGTGATGCGCGACAGCGCCCCAAGGTGGTGAAACAGTGACACTGCACGCAAACATAATTACAACGGAGGCTTTCAACCTCAATTTTTGGAACATGCGGCATATTTTATGCCTCCAAATAACATAAATAATTTTCAAAAAGCCCAGGGGGGACACAGGGCAAATAAGACCAAGGCAACACGGGGGAAAGGCCCTAACAAAGCCAGAAATTGCTTTGTTAATTGGGAATTGCATCCTGATAGTCAGGATAGCAATTTTGGCCTCAAAGCCAAAATTATGTGCAATATAATCAAGATTATTCACCACTTAAAAAATGTAAGTAAAGACAACCAACCACACACCATCACAAGAATGGAACTTACCTTGACGACCATGATCAAGCCGGCTGTCACCAACCCCAACACTGATCATAGGGAATGCAAAAAATTGGGCATACACCACAGTCCTCATACTCAGAGACCATTATAAAAAATCACTGCAATCAGAAATTGACAAACTGGTTGTTTTTATTGGAGAGGACTGGAAAGCCCCATTCCAGGTGGCCTCAGCATGAGCCAAAACACACTTGGGACTCAGGCTGGCGATTGACACGCTCCGACAGGCCGAGGCTCAAATAGACTCGGTATCAGCCGCATCCCATCGTTCCAGCACCTGGAACTCCAGATGGACAGCTACCCAGGGGCCAACTTCCGCCACGCAGAGGCCATCCTCCAAAAAACCAAGGTGGCTGTTGATGTGGAGAAGGTGGTCTTGTCCTTCGGCTTGAACAACCGGGAGCAGAAGATCAAGGAGACCACAGTCAAGCATCTCCAGGGGGCTGCCAGGGCTGCCAAGGCCACCTTTCTACACCCCGAGGTTTCCATTTCCCTGATACATTTTTCAGACTCCTTGCCTGAAGAACATAAAAACTACCTTGGGCAGCTGAATAAATTCGTCAGGGACCACCAGTGTTTCCATCCCGCACAGAAAAGGACAATGTCCACTGGACGGAGGACAGTGCCAACAAAACGTTGGCCCACTGTTTGGAGCCATGGCGACGTGGCGTGACGAGGAGTGGATACTGGTCCGTCCCAGCGGGCGGAAACAACGACTTCAGCGTGATGTAGTTCCGCCCTCTCGGACCCATTCCTGAAAACGGCCGCCATTACGGTCAAAATAGCCGCTATATGGATCCAGTCCATCATTTCGGCGGCCATATTCGCCCTCGCTGGGGCACACGCCGCCATTATGACGGCCTACATGTGATGCGCGACAGCGCCCCAAGGTGGCGAAACAGTGACACTGCACGCAAACATAATTACAACAGAGGCTTTCAACCTCAATTTTTGGAACATTCGGCATATTTTATGCCTCTAAATAACATAAATAATTTTCAAAAAGCCCAGGGGGACACAGGGCAAATAAGACCAAGGCAACACAGGGGAAAAGCCCTAACAAAGCCAGAAATAGCATCAAGGTGCACCCATCCCAGGGAATTGCATCCTGATAGTCAGGATAGCAATTTCGGCCTCAAAGCCAAAATGATGTACAATATAATCAAGATTATTCACCACTTAAAAAATGTAAGTAAAGACAACCAACCACACACCATCACAAGAATGGAACTTACCTTGACGACCATGATCAAGCCGGCTGTCACCAACCCCAACACAGAGGCCCTGATCATAGGGAATGCAAAAAATTGGGCATACACCACAGTCCTCATACTCAGAGACCATTATAAAAAAATCATTGCAATCAGAAATTGACAAACTGGTTGTTTTTATTGGAGAGGACTGGAAAGCCCCATTCCAGGTGGCCTCAGCATGAGCCAAAACACACTTGGGACTCAGGCTGGCGATTGACACGCTCCGACAGGCCGAGGCTCAAATAGACTCGGTATCAGCCGCATCCCATCGTTCCAGCACCTGGAACTCCAGATGGACAGCTACCCAGGGGCCAACTTCCGCCACGCAGAGGCCATCCTCCAAAAAACCAAGGTGGCTGTTGATGTGGAGAAGGTGGTCTTGTTCTTCGGCTTGAACAACCGGGAGCAGAAGATCAAGGAGACCGCAGTCAAGCATCTTCAGGGGGTTGCCAGGGCTGCCAAGGCCACCTTTCTACACCCCGAGGTTTCCATTTCCCTGATACATTTTTCAGACTCCTTGCCCGAGGAACATAAAAACTACCTTGGGCAGCTGAATAAATTCGTCAGGGACTACCAGGGTTTCATCCCGTCCCTCGACAGCTGTGACTTCCGCACAGAAAAGGACAATGTCCACTGGACGGAGGACACTGCCAACAAAACGTTGGCCCACTGTTTGGAGCCATGGCGGTGTGTCGTGACGAGGAGTGGATACTGGTCCGTCTCAGGGGGCGGAAACAACGACTTCAGCGCGATGTGGTACCGCCCTCCCGGACCCCCTCCTGAAAACGGTCAAAATAGCCGCTATATGGGCCAGATTCAGCACCCCCTGCGAATAACTTATGCGGAGCTGACTCGGGGGGATCCAGTCCATCATTTCGGCGGCTCGCTGGGACACACCCCGCCATTACAACGATGTACGTGGGACGCGCAACAGCGCTCCACAGTGGCGAAACAGTGACACTGCCCGCCAACATAATTACAACAGAGGCTTTCAACCTAAATTTTTTTTAACATCCGGCATATTCTATGCCTCCAAATAACAAATAATTTTCTACAAGCCCCCTACAATTCTCCTATGCCCACAGGGACACATATGGCAAATAAGACCAAGGCAACACGGGGGAAAGGCCCTAACAAAGGTAGAAATGGCATCAAGGTGCGCCACCCCACTGGCTCCGACATTTAAACCTGGTGTCCCCATAAACCCGACCTCTCGGGGGGGCAAAAAAAATGTGGTTAACTTAACCAAAAACTTCACTCCTACCCGCTCACAGCTCTCCCTTCTCAATAAAGACCTCAATTGTGTCCCCTCCACCGACCTCAGTCGTGACTGGCACCACCAGGTGAAACATGACCTCCAGCAATACCATAGGGGTGTCAAGCTCACAATCTACTATGAGAAGCAGGAGGCTCTCAGACCGCGACCCTTCACCCCCAGGTCCGACTGGGAGCCCTCACCTGGACTGTTGCCCCCAGAATTCCAAGCGATGGTCCGAGCTGATGACCCTCCTCTCTCGGTTCGGGATGCGCACCCGCTGTCGCACCCAACCCTACGCATGACGAAATTGAGGCCCTCCGCAGTCTGAAGAAAAATCAACACATCGTCATTAAGCCAGCTGATAAGGGAAGCACAGTGCTGATCATGGACAGGACACAATACATCTGGGAGGGGTACCAGACAGTTGAGGGACACCACATACTACACACAATACTACACTAAATCTATATATCCCCAAACCATCTCCATGGTTTTGTATCACATCGGACTGTCTGCCTCGCAGATTTTGAGGACCAGTCATAGACAATTTAGAGTGAAAAGCAAACTTTATTTTCACTCGCATTCAAAACATTCTAACTTGGATTGTTTCCCTGGCTTCGAGACTCTCCCGAAGGACAGTGTGGCGAAGACACAACAAACTCCCTTCTTGTCTCTCATGGACACACACCTGTTGTTGTTGACTTGGGACTAGCGACTGCACAAGATCAAGGCCGCGGAACAGAGACACACTACGGACTTAAACACAAACATGCATCCACAAAAATATACGCCACACATACACACCCCACCCCCAATCCAACGCCCTCGACGCAAATCCCATAGGGGTGATGAATGGATGGTCAGCGCCTGAGAGCTGCGGCCTGTCATCATGACCTCGCACTCCCTTCCTTCTGTTGCTAGATATCTCCAGATGTACGTTGTAATATGTACATGTGCTTTGCTATGGAGTTTTTTTCCCACTCCAGACTGGGCCCCCTTAGGAGCCCAGTCTAGATTGTATTTTTTTTTACTCATCCTTCCCCAGCGTTTTTACCTTTTTCCCATCTTTTACGGGGGCGCCTTGTGGCGACCTATCAGCGTTCCTGTTCTGTTATCCGCTGATCGGGCGGATGAAATTAAAAGAAATTCGATTTTATCCGCGGGTCGGGTCGGGTCGGGTGGTTGGATTTTGGATGATAAAGGGCGTTTCATTGACATTTTTTGCTGGACCACCAGGGAAAGTCCATGATGCCAGGATGTTGAAGGCCTCTGACTTCTACACAGCATGGCAGGAGAAGACGGGTTCCAGCAGCTTGCTTGGATACAGTGCCTACTAGAGATGCGCGGTTTGCGGACACAACCACGGAGTCCGCGGATTATCCGCGGGTCGGGCGGTTTAAATAAAAAAAAAAAAAGATTTTATCCGCGGGTCGGGTCGGGCGGTTGAAATAAAAAAAAATTAGATTTTAAATAGATTCAGGCGGGTGGCAGTTAAACCAATTCGGAAATATATATACATGGTTAAATGTTGTTACCCACATACGAAAAACGAGCAGGCACCTGCAGCATATGCCACAACAGAAGAAAAAAGAAAAGAAGAGATGGACACTTTTACGGAGCGGAGAAGGGACGCCTCGCCGGGGTCCGGGACCGAGGCCCCTTCCCCCGAGAGGGCCCCACCGGGAGCCGTAGCTGAGGCGATCCGCGAGAAGGGCCCGACGCACGTCCAGGGTCACCACCGCGCCCACCGCACCGACACCCCGCCTCGCCGCGGCCGGCATCACGCGCAGCAGGTAAGCAGCTTACCTGCCCGCCACCTCCGTGGCCGGGGGCTCGTAACAGGGGTCACTCCGCGCGCTCCGCCCGCGCAGCTTACCTGCCCGCCACCCCTGTTGCCGGGGGCACGTAACAGGGGTCACTCCGCGCGCAGTGCGCTCACGAAAGGGGTGGGGCTCACCCTGGTTGATATAGACAGCAGCTAGGACGGTGGCCATGGAAGTTGGAACCCGCTAAGGAGTGTGTAACAACCCACCTGCCGAATCAACTAGCCCTGAAAATGGATGGCGCTGGAGCGTCGGGCCCATATACCCGGCCGTCGCCGGCAGCGAGACGCGCTTGGAGGTGCGCTCAGCACGGCTCCCATATGATTGCGCACTGGTGTGCGTCTGGGTCGTGACAGCGTGGCACGCGAATGTCTGGACTGCATTGGATCAGTCTCCTTTCTTTAACAGGCAAAAGCTTTATAACCTCACTAATGCCTTGCATCGTCTATATTAGATATATAACAACGGGCGGGTGCGGGCGGATGCGGTTCTGATCAAATGTTAGATCGGGTGGATTGCGGATGGTTGACGACTTTCTGATGCGGTTGCGGATGAAATAATTGCCTATCCGCGCATCTCTACTATCTATCTATCTATGGTGGAAAAAAAATCATAAAAAATGTTTTACAAAAATGTAACGTTTACATTTATTATTATTATTGTTCCAACCGACAGATTAATGGCTATCCCTAAACCCTGCACTCTGCATAATAATAGGAAACATTTTATTCCCACATATTTTCTATGTAAAAAATACTAAGGAAAATGGATGTGATGTTAACTTTTTGTTATTCCTCCAGTCTACATGGACAAAAATGCTTACCTGCTTGTGGATGCACACTGACAGACACGTTTTCCTGGCCCTCTAATTCGGAGAGAAAACGATGTGGCCACATATTACATCGATGCGGACTGCGGCATTGTGGCATCAATAGTGATGGCTGAGAACATCTCAACAGGTTGGATAGAATAATATTAATAAAAGTGACGTCTATGGTACAATATTTGATTTGATATCTATTATTCATATGTGTATTATAGGTAGCTCTGAGGAGAATGCTACCACGCCCAGCCCTTCACCATCTCCTGCCCTGTCGCGTAATGACGGCTTCAATAGGGACAACAAAACTGTTCCTCATTGATCTTATCTTAAAGACTTTAATTGAACCGAACCATCTGATAAAATCGCCCAAGACTAAGACGAAGAACTTTTGGAAGGAGGCATTAGAAAAGCTCAGCAGCCACTTCTCTGAGTCTTTTTGTGCCGACAGAGTGGCCAGGAAATGGGGCAGGCTTGTTTCTGGACACAAAAATATTAAGAACTACAATAAATCCACAGGGACCATTCATTATCAGTGTATTACTGATATGGACAAACTTTTGAGAGGGAATCATGACATTGTAATCACTGTAGTTGGCATGTCAGCTGGGGTAGAGGTACGAACGCCAGGGGTGCCTCGAACACCGGTTGCCTGTTGCTCCAGCAAACCACCGACATGACCTTGTAAGCGTCGGCGGGAGCAAGACGACCTGAAGAGAATGCTGCCACACCCAGCCCTTCACCATCTCCTGCCCTGTCGCGTAATGACGGCTTCAATAGGGACAACAAAACTGTTCCTCATTGATCTTATCTTAAAGACTTTAATTGAACCGAACAATCTGATAAAATCGCCCAAGACTAAGACGAAGAACTTTTGGAAGGAGGCATTAGAAAAGCTCAGCAGCCACTTCTCTGAGTCTTTTTGTGCCGACAGAGTGGCCAGGAAATGGGGCAGGCTTCTTGCTGGACACAAACATATTAAGGACAACAATAAATCCACAGGGACCATTCATTATCAGTGTTTTACTGAAATGGACAAACTTTTGAGAGGGAATCATGACATTGTAATCACTGTAGTTGGCATGTCAGCTGGGGTAGAGGTACGAACGCCAGGGGTACCTCGAACACCGGTTGCCTGTTGCTCCAGCAAACCACCGACATGACCTCGTAAGCGTCGGTGGGAGCAAGAGGACCTGAAGAGAATGCTGCCACGCCCAGCCCTTCACCATCTCCTGCCCTGTCGCATAATGACGGCTTGAATAGGGACAACAAAACTGTTCCTCATTGATCTTACCTTAAAGACTTTAATTGAACTGAACCATCTGATAAAATCGCCCAAGACTAAGACGAAGAACTTTTGGAAGGAGACATTAGAAAAGCTCAGCAGCCACTTCTCTGAGTCTTTTTGTGCCGACAGAGTGGCCAGGAAATGGGGCAGGCTTGTCGCTGGATACAAAAATATTAAGGACAACAATAAATCCACAGGGAAAGGGACCATTCATTATCAGTGTTTTACTGAAATGGACAAACTTTTGAGAGGGAATCATGACATTGTAATCCCTGTAGTTGGCATGTCAGCTGGGGTAGAGGTACGAACGCCAGGGGTGCCTCGAACACCGGTTGCCTGTTGCTCCAGCAAACCACCGACATGACCTCGTAAGCGTCGGCGGGAGCAAGAGGACCTCCTTACTTCAAGAGTCAGAGGCGCCTTGAAGAATCACGGAGGTTCCAGGAAGATATGCTGACTCAAATGAAGTCATTCCAGCAAGGGTTTGAGTCCCTGATGAGTCGAATTATTGACCTACTGCGATAGCTACAACCATTACGATCATTGGACAGCATCCTTATGGTTTTCGGCAAGTTATTTGCAAAATGCAATCCTGTTTGTATTTTGTACATGCTGTCTTGTCATTTGACAGCACCATTATAATTTGTCGATTGTATTGTACCATATGTCCCGGCAAGAAATCTGCGTTCAAAGAACTCCGGCTTATTAGTGATTCCCAGAGCCCAAAAAAAGTCTGCGGGCTATAGAGCGTTTTCTATTCGGGCTCCAGTACTATGGAATGCCCTCCCGGTAACAATTAGAGATGCTACCTCAGTAGAAGCATGGGCGGCATGGCGTAGTGGGTAGAGCAACCATGCCAGAAACCTGGGGGTTGCAGGTTCGCTCCCCGCCTCTTACCATCCAAAAATCGCTGCCGTTGTGTCCTTGGGCGGGACACTTCACCCTTTGCCCCCGGTGCCACTCACGCCGGTGAATTGAATGATGAATGATAGGTGGTGGTCGGAGGGGCCGTTGGCGCAAATTGCAGCCACGCTTCCGTCAGTCTACCCCAGGGCAGCTGTGGCTATGAAAGTAGCTTACCACCACCAGGTGTGAATGATTGATGGGTTCTACATGTAAAGCGACTTTGGGTACTTAGAAAAGCGCTATATAAATCCCAGTTATTATTATTATTATTATAAGTCCCATCTTAAAAGTCATTTGTATTCTCTAGCCTTTAAATAGACCCCCCATTTAGACCAGTTGATCTGCCGTTTATTTTATTTTCTCCTCTGCTCCCCTCTTCCTTGTGGAGGGGGGGGGCACAGGTCCGGTGGCCATGGATGAAGTGCTGGCTGTCCAGAGTCGGGACCCGGGGTGGACCGCTCGCCTGTGCAACGGCTGGGAATATCTCTGCGCTGCTGACCCGTCTCCGCTCGGGATGGTGTCCTGATGGCCCCACTATGGACTGGACTCTTACTATTATGTTGGATCCACTATGGACTGGACTCTCACAATATTATGTCAGACCCACTCGACATCCATTGCATTCGGTCTCCCCTAGAGGGGTCGGGGGGTTACCCACATATGCGGTCCTCATAGTCATTCACATCGACGTCCCACTGGGGTGAGTTTTTCCTTGCCCTTATGTGGGCTTTGTACCGAGGATGTCGTTGTGGCTTGTGCAGCCCTTTGAGACACTTGTGATTTAGGGCTATATAAATAAACATTGATTGATTGATTGATAATTTTCCAAAACACGTTTGCACAATGCCCACTGCACAATCTTTATTTATGTCTCACCTGGTGTCTTGTACAGATGTTTGCAGTGAGTTTTACCTCAATTATTTTGCATCTGTTTTTTAATTTATTCCTGTTTTTTTGTCATTCTCTTTGCAGTGAGTAACAATAACACAAGATAAGGGGCATGCAACTGAGTGAAACTTCAATTCCTTGGAAGGAAGACGTTCATTATTGTGGGACTAATAAACATAATTCTATTCAATTAGTGCAGGGGTCGGCAACCCGCGGCTCCGGAGCCGCATGCGGCTCTTTGATCACTCTGATGCGGCTCAGCTGCATACTTGCTGACCTTCCCGATTTTCCCGGGAGACTTCCGGATTTTGGTGCCTCACGCAGAAACCTCCCGGGATTGATATTCTCCCATTTTCACCCTATCAATGATAATAAGGGCGTGTTGCGATGGTACAGCATTTAGCACCCTCTACAACCTGTATTAACAGAGTTCCAGCCCAGCCTCTTTTTTATTGCATTTTCTGCTTGCACACGTAAGTGACAGCAAGGCATACTTGGTCAACAGTCACACAGGTTACACTGACGGTGTCGATATAAAACAACTTTAACACTCTTACTAATAATGCACCACACTTTGAACCAAAACCAAACAAGAATGACAAACACATTTCGGGAGAACATCTGCACCTTAACACAACATAAACACAACAGAACAAATACCCAGAATTCCATGCAGCCCTGACTCTTCCGGGCTACATTATACACTCCTGCTACCACCAAACCCCGCCCCCACCCCAACTCTGCTTCCTCACACATCACCCGCCCTCTATGCGTCGGTTGTAATGTAGCCTGGAAGAGTTAGGGCTGCATGGGATTCTGGGTATTTGTTCTGTTGTGTTTATGTTGTGTTAATGTGCAGATGTTCTCCCGAAATGTGTTTGTCATTCGTGTTTGGTGTGGGTTCACAGTGTGGCGCATTATTAGTAAGAGTGTTACATTTTTTTATACCTCCACCGTCAGTGTAATCTGTGTGGTTGTTGACCAAGTATGCCTTGCTGTCACTCATGTGAGCAAGCAAATGCCCCATACACCGTGTGGCTGGGCTGGCACGCTGATTGTAGTGGGCGTTAAATGCTGTACCTTCACGGCACGTACGAGAGAACAGTGTGACATTCGTAATCTCCCGGAAAAATCGGAAGGCTTGACAAGACTGACGCTGTCAATTGCCATTCGTATAAAACCTGCAGGCCGCACTAATATCCTATATTCATGTAAAGGTGTGGACCGCGTGTCTGAGACCCTTGCTTTATACATAGCATAAAGCAAAAAAAAACTTTGTATGCAGTGTTATTTCATGTTAAATTTCAAAAGATTTTTGTGGCTCCCATTGTTTTCTTTAATTTGTGAAACTGGTCAAAATGGCTCTTTGACTGGTAAAGGTTGCCGACCCCTGAATTAGTGCATGGCCTCATGTGTGTCCTCTACTCGTTTTTGTCTGCCTCTCTTGGGCATCCATTTGGGTGTTCCTGACAAACCTCTGAAAAACACCCATGCTCATGTTGTGTAAAAGACAAGCTGCAAAGATAATCATCACTACTGCATCAAGCTGGGTGTTCTGCAGATCTCGTAGACGCCTCCACTTCAACTTTCCAAAGGCTCGGCTTGCTCGACAACCACTCTTCCTCGACTGATCCTGAAGTTCTGCATCTCATCAGCCTCAGAGCCCCATTGTCACGCTTAGGAGTGATGACAAAAGGGAATGCCTGTCCAATGTAGGCACTAGAGATGCGCGGATAGGCAATTATTTCATCCGCAACCGCATCACAAAAGTCGTCAACCATCCGCCATCCACCCGAACTAACATTTAATCAAAACCGCACCCGCCCGCCATCCGCCACCCGCCCGTTGTTATACATCTAATATAGACGATGCAAGGCATTCGTGAGGTTATAAAGCTTTTGCCTGTTAAAGAAAGGAGACTGATCCAATGAAGCAGAGACATTCAATGCGTGCCACGCTGTCACGGCCCAGACGCACACCAGTGCGCAATCATCTGGGAGCCGCGCTGAGCGCACCTCCAAGCGCGCTCGCGCCACTCAAACTGCTGCAGGCAGCTGCGTTCTATCTTGTTTTAACATCCTGTGGCACTCTTCTGGGATCACGGCGGACGAAACTGCTCATGCTCAGGGTGTTTGTGGGGGTTCGGGGTTTTGCACAAATGTGATGCACCATGTTAGATGTCCCGGTTTTGTGACTGTCGTAGACATAAACAGCGTCGCAGCTCTTGCAAATCACGTAGCCAGCATTACTATCAGCCTGATTTACAACCTCATAAAAACGAGTCCACGCTGAACTTTTCTGGCCTTTTTTTCCCCTGGTCTTTAGTATTCCCTTTTCTAGTTTGTCGCGTACCACGTTTAATGCCGGCGTTGCCATCTCTTTTTTTTTTCTTCTTCTGTTGTGGCATATGCTGCAGGTGCCTGCTCGTTTTTCGTATGTGGGTAACAACATTTAACTATGTATATATATTTCCGAATTGGTTTAACTGCCACCCGCCTGAATCTATTTAAAATCTAATTTTTTTTTATTTCAACCGCCCGACCCGACCCGCGGATAAAATCAATTTTTTTTTTATTTCACCGCCCGACCCGCGGATAATCCGCGGACTCCGTGGTTGTGTCCGCAAACCGCGCATCTCTAGTAGGCACTGTATCCAAGCAAGCTGCTGGAACCCGTCTTCTCCTGCCATGCTGTGTAGAAGTCAGAGGCCTTCAACATCCTGGCATCATGGACTTTCCCTGGTGGTCCAGCAAAAAATGTCAATGAAACGCCCTTTATCATCCAAAATCCCTTGAAGAACACAGAATAAAATGATTTTCGGTTCAGGTAGTCTCCTCCTCTCATTGGTGGCCCCTGTACCCTGATGTGGCATCCATCAGTAGCATCGATGACACCCCTGAGGCCAAAGATGCGGTGGAAGGCTTCTTTCTCACAGTTATCCGGCCAAGGTATAAACCATGATCCTATTGTAGACATGATGCTTAGTGCTTGTAGAACGATCCTGTGTGCTGTAGATTGTGACACATCAAACTTGACAGCAGTGTAAACGAATTTGCGCAGCACTACAGAGTTGACCAGGTTCTGGTGGAAATAAATGTTCTTGCCTGGAAAACAGGGGCTAGATGTCCACCCAAAACGATCCGTTGTGGTGAAGAAGGAGCTGAGCCGGAAGGCAAAGCTCTCAATTTACCGGTCGATCCACGTTCCCATCCTCACCTATGGTCATGAGCTTTGGGTTTTGACCGAAAGGACAAGATCACGGGTACAAGCGGCCGAAATGAGTTTCCTCCGCCGGGTGGCGGGGCTCTCCCTTAGAGATAGGGTGAGAAGCTCTGTCATCCGGGGGGAGCTCAAAGTAAAGCCGCTGCTCCTCCACATCGAGAGGAGCCAGATGAGGTGGTTCGGGCATCTGGTCAGGATGCCACCCGATCGCCTCCCTCGGGAGGTGTTTAGGGCACGTCCGACCGGTAGGAGGCCACGGGGAAGACCCAGGACACGTTGGGAAGACTATGTCTCCCGGCTGGCCTGGGAACGCCTCGGGATCCCCCGGGAGGAGCTGGACAAAGTGGCTGGGGAGAGGGAAGTCTGGGCTTCCCTGCTTAGGCTGCTGCCCCCGCGACCCGACCTCGGATAAGCGGAAGAAGATGGATGGATGGATGGATGGACTACAGAGTTGACCAGAAAACAGAGGAGGTTCTGGTGGAAATAAATGTTCTTGCCTGGAAAACAGGGGCTAGATGTCCACCCAAATATGTTGTCTGTGCACAACCTCTTTGGTTCAGAATGTTTACAACTTGTTATTACTGTATTAGGATTACACAGCAAATACTGAAGAAATCTTAATGGTTGAAAAGCAATATTGTTAGTTTCCTGTTATTACTGTAATGGACATTTAAGGCATTTAGACCACAGGTGTCATATTCAAGGCCCACAGGCCACACCTGGCCAGTGGGACGGGTGATATGGACTATCACAAAAAGCTGCCATTTATGGTGAAAACGATAAGAATTAAGATTTTTTTTAAAAACATAGAACTCCACCTTTTTGACTATGAGTTTGTCACTGCATCCAGTCTTCAGAGCCCCCAAACACTACTCTAAAATAACTAATAAACTACATCAATTAAGTTTAACTAGCACACCTATGCTGCAAAGATGTAGTAGTGCGATTTGCTTACCATACGGTATATTATAAACAATATTTTTATACAAACCCCTTTTCCATATGAGTTGGGAAATTGTGTTAGATGTAAATATAAACGGAATACAATGATTTGCAAATCCTTTTCAACCCATATTCAATTGAATGCACTACAAAGACAAGATAGTTGATGTTCAAACTCATAAACTTTATTTATTTTTTGCAAATAATAATTAACTTAGAATTTCATGGCTGCAACACGTGCCAAAGTAGTTGGGAAAGGGCATGTTCACCACTGTGTTACATGGCCTTTCCTTTTAACAACACTCAGTAAACGTTTAAATACTGAGGAGACACATTTTTTAAGCTTCTCAGGTGGAATTCTTTCCCATTCTTGCTTGATGTACAGCTTAAGTTGTTCAACAGTCCGGGGGTCTCCGTTGTGCTATTTTAGGCTTCATAATGCACCACACATTTTCAATGGGAGACAGGTCTGGACTACAGGCAGGTCGGTCTAGTACCCGCACTCTTTTACTATGAAGCCACGTTGATGTAACACGTGGCTTGGCATTGTCTTGCTGAAATAAGCAGGGGTGTCCATGGTAACGTTGCTTGGATGGCAACATATGTTGCTCCAAAATCTGTATGTACCTTTCAGCATTAATGTCGCCTTCACAGATGTGTAAGTTACCCATATCTTGGGCACTAATACACCCCCATACCATCACAGATTCTGGCTTTTCAACTTTGCGCCTATAACAATCCGTATGGTTGTTTTCCTCTTAAGTACGGACGACACGACGTCCACAGTTTCCAAAAACAATTACAAATATGGACTCGTCAGACCACAGAACACTTTTCCACTTTGTATCAGTCCATCTTAGATGAGCTTAGGCCCAGCAAAGCCGACGGCGTTTCTAGGTGTTGTTGATAAACGGTTTTCGCCTTGCATAAGAGAGTTTTAACTTGCACTTACAGATGTAGCGACCAACTGTAGTTACTGACAGTGGGTTTCTGAAGTGTTCCTGAGCCCATGTGGTGATATCCTTTACACACTGATGTCACTTGTTGATGCAGTACAGCCTGAGGGATCGAAGGTCACGGGCTTAGCTGCTTAAGTGCAGATATTTATCCAGATTCTATGAACCCTTTGATGATATTACGGACCGTAGATAGTGAAATCCCTAAATTGGTTGAGAAAGGTTTTTCTTAAACTGTTCAACAATTTGCTCATGCATTTGTTGACAAAGTGGTGACCCTCGCCCCATCCTTGTTTGTGAATGACTGAGCATTTCATTGAATCTACTTTTATACCCAATCATGGCACCCACCTGTTCCCAATTTGCCTGTTCACCTGTGGGATGTTCCAAATAAGTGTTTGATGAGCATTCCTCAACTTTATCAGTATTTATTGCCACCTTTCCCCAACTTCTTTGTGACATGTTGCTGGCATCAAATTCTAAAGTTAATGATTATTTGCAAAAAAATAAAAAGTTTTATCAGTTTGAACATCAAATATGTTGTCTTTGTAGCATATTTCACTGAATATGGGTTGAAATTGATTTGCAAATCATTGTATTCTGTTTACATTTACATCTAACACAATTTCCCAACTCATATGGAAACAGGGTTTGTATTTTATATTTATATTTTATATTACAAATCAATCTTATGGTGCGACTTCAGTGTGAACTCTCCTGCGCTCTGGTCGCGTAATGGTGAAAAATGACGACGCTTATTATCCAGCGTTACCATTATTCACAAAAATAGACAGATACAAAATAAATAGTTGCTATTTGTCAACTATTTATTTTTGTTTATTTATCAGCAGAAACAGGTGAAAATAATGTTTTAGGACATGCTCTGCAGAGCAGACTTTGAGACAAATGTCCCCAAAACTACAGAAGACATCTTCTTTCATCGTCTTCTCCGTGGTCCAGAAAATGTTGACTTTGATTGCACAGAATCGTTGAAATTGCAACAAATGCGCCAGTACTGAGACGACTAGAATTCAAGCATGTTTACTTCCGGTTTACTTCTGTAAACACTGCAGGACATGCAACTGCGGTCTGGCTTGGCGTTGCGAAGGTAACAGTGAAAACGTGGACTGGTTTTTCAGTATAGTAATGCGGGCGTTTTTGATGGACCGGATTGGATTGGATAATAAGCACTGACAAAAGGGCCTTCAAATGATTTATAATCATAGTGAACAACAGTGTTGGGTTAGTTACTGAAAACCAGTAACTAGTTACTAGTTACTTTATTTCAAAAGTAACTCAGTTACTAACTCAGTTACTTACACCAAAATAATGCGTTACTGTGAAAAGTAACTATTTAGTTACTTCTTTTTTTTTCTTTTTTAAGGCTCCCATTATTGCCCTTTTAGCCTTCATTTCAGTACTGTTATTGCACTGGAGAATAATACAATCTGTTGATCAACTTGACATTCATTTGCATCACTGAACTCTGCTAAGCAATGTGGTCTACATACAACACAAAAAGACAAACATTTGTTTTAAAGGGCCAATTAGTTTAAGGCCAGAACAAATTGACAAAACTATTTTAAATAGCTGCAACATAATAGCACTTTAACTTTAACTTTAAAAAGATAGGATCTTTGATCCAAGACACAACTTACATTTAACTAAAATGTTAGTTTCTTTGTGCTCGAAAAAAGAAAAGTATTGAGAATGTCTCCATGTTAAAAAACTCGACTTCTGGCTTCGCCATGATGTCTTGTTAGTTGTTATGAGAGTAGCGTTTGTGTGTGTGTGGCCCTTTAAAATATGACAGCATGTGAAGTGAGTGACATCAGTGAGTGAGGAGTGCGTGCAGGTGCTTTATCTTGGTGGATGGCTGCCTGCAAGACACCAATAAAGTCACAAAGTTGCAACAAACCGCCGGCCTCGTCATTCACCCTCAGCTGTAAAGACCCACTTCCGGGTAAAGTGAAGGTTGTTAGCCCCGAAATACATAGGCCCCGGAGGAACGTCTCCCCTGCGCCCCTCAACTACGGTCTGGGAGCCGCCACCCCGCCCCCACCCACCCAAAGCACACCTTTTCTTTTCCTTGTCACACAGAAGGACGACACTGCAGCGCTCCAATAAAACACACTCAGATCTTCTGTTTCTAGGCGATACTGCGTTATTTTACGTTATTTTTAATGTAGTAACGCATCATGTAGTAACGGTAACTGAGTTACTGAATATAAAAAATAACGCGTTAGATTACTAGTTACCGCCGAAACTAGTCCCAACACTGGTGAACAATGACAGGTTATATTATTATTTATTTAAACTCATATTCCTGCATATTTATATTGTATTTTTCTGCAAATATTTGTAAACAAAATACAAAATCACACCAAATTATTGAAGCCTCCCGAAAATAGGCCTGATGACGTCAATGATCTAAAGGGCTTATAGGCATTTTTTCCCAATATCATTGCATGACATGTCATTTTCTAAAATACTTAAATCGATCATCCATTTACAAACACATGCGTAATTTGCATTCCTAGTATGATGTCCATTTATCATTTCATAAAACCTAAATTTTTTTTTAAATTGCATCCTGATTAAAAAATGTATCCCCCAGTTTGTGGCTATTAGGTAGGTAGGTAGTTAGGTAGGTAGGTAGGTAGGTAGGTCTTTATTGTCATTCCACAAGTACAACAAAACTTTGTTTTACTATGTACAACGTACATCTCGAGATATCTAGCAACAGAGGGGAGGGAGTGCGAGGTCATGATGATAGGCCGCAGCTCTCAGGCGCTGACCATCCATTCATCACCCCTATGGGATTATGAGGCAATTTCACATAGGCTAATCATTTTTGCAGCATATTTTAAAGAGATACAATTCTAAAAATGACTTTTGGGTATATATATTGATTAACTAATTCAGAATTGGATGTTTAATCAAAGGACATAAGTGCCCTTTAATAATTTTGATTGAAGGTACAGTGTGATGATTGACAAGCGGAACTTTAAATGGTTATTGTCTACGGCCGTGCACAAAGTTAGAACACCAGATTCTTGGAATGCTACATCCTGTAAACATGCTTACACTGTGGCGAAAGCAAGAAAATTAGTATATGTGGGTAAAATGGGAAATTGCAAATTTCAGCAATGCAATTGTCAGGCTGGCTAAGTTTTCAAAACTTAGTTAAAGCCCGTCGATTGTAAATCCAGAGGGGCAATCTGCAGCATGTGCAAAAAGACCTCCAAACGTTGCTCAATGGGCATCAATGCGGTGAAATCACATATGCTAATAGCTAATCACAAGTCGGCAAATGAGGGCAGGCAGCAGTTACTGGTGCCAAAGTTATTTGGCTTGACCAACAAAGTCACTTCTGCTGTCGCCACCATAACTGTCAGCTGCTGCTACCACTACAGAAAAATAACAAAATAAAAACAATTACTCAGATGAAACCGTCTTGCGAGCCAATTGTAATTCACTTGATTTTAACAGTTAATGTAAACTTTTCAACTCGTCAAGATAATTATTGTCATAATCTTAGAATGTGTGTGTTTAAATGGCATTAAATGCTTTAAATTAGATTTACTGATACCTGTAGAAACCCTGGTTACAAGTTTAGACGCCAGTATTAATTTTTTTCTGGACAACATGAGCACTCCAGTGTTTCCTGCAAAAATGTTTTGTCTCCCAAGTTTTGAACGGAACTCAAAGGTCCGGGACGCCAGTTGAATAACCCTGTATTTATGTCATTCTAGTTTGCAAATGTATTTCCAAATCGGTTCAAGTGTCCAACATTAAGAAAAGTTACATTTATTAAAGTGGCAATGCACATTACATTTGTAATATTAACAACAAAGACATTCCATTCCAATTCAGCCATTTTTAAAATTTTATTTTACCTCTTTTCTCTTCATTTAGAGGAATAGATAATTATAACTTTGCCTAAGCCTTGAGGAGCTATAAGCTGTACCCGACAGATGCTGTTTGAACAGCGTACTGGTCATGGGATATTAAGGGGAGAGATGAGGAAAAAATGACTAATTGGAAATGGAGGACATATAGGGCATCGCTGGTGATAGTATGGGACAAGAATTTCCAAAACTTTATCACGGGAATACGTATCAGAGAATATAATTGAGAACGTCGTTCCAATATGTGTTCTGACCTGTTTCCTAAACATGATTTAAACACTTCGAATTCCTGTTTTATCCTGTCACTGGGAATATGTTAAATATATTACTGGTACAAACGCCAAGCAATGGTGTCTTTCCAAAAATACAGTTGTGCTCATAAGTTTACATACCCTGGGAGAATTTATGATTTCTTGGCCAATCTTCAGAGAATATGAATGATAACACAAAAACCTTTCTTCCACTCTTGCCTAATGGTTGTGTGAAGCGATGTATTGGCAAACAACTGTGTTTACTCTTTTTAAATCAAAATGACAAAAGAAAGAATCCAAATGACCCTGATCAAAAGTTTACATACCCCAGTGACTTTGATCTGATAACATGCACAAAAGTTGACACAGACAGGTTTGAATGGCTAATCAAGGTTGCAATCCTCACCTGTGACCTGTTTGTTTGTAATTAATGTGTGTGTATAAAAGGTCAGTGAGTTTCTGGGCTTCTGACAGACCATTGCATCTTTCATCCAGTGCTGCACAGATGTTTCTGGATTCTGAGTCATGGGGAAGGCAAAACAATTGTCAAAGGATCTGCGAGAAAAGGCAATTGAACTGCATAAAACAGGAAAGGGGTATAAAAAGATATCCAAGGAATTGAGAATGCCAATCAGCAGTGTTCAAACGCTGATTAAGAAGTAGAAAATGAGGGATTCAGGTAGACCAGCAAAGATTTCAGCCACAACTGTCAGGAAAATTGTTCGAGATGCAAAAAAAACTTCAGCTAAAATACAGGACTCTCTGAAAAATTGTGGTGTGGCTGTTTCAAGATGCACAATAAGGAGGCACTTGAAGAAAAATGGGCTGCATGGTCGAGTCGCCAGAAGAAAGCCATTTCTCCGCAAATGTCACAAAGTATCCCGCTTACATTACGCCAAACAGCACAGAGACAAGCCTCAAAGCTTCTGGAACAAAGTAATTTGGAGTGATGGCTTTATTCTGGCGACTCGACCATGCAGCCCATTTTTCTTCAAGTGCCATAAGATTTTGGTCCTGACTTTCCGTGCGTTGCATGGTGGGGTTCCTCAGTACATCACTGACTTGTTATGGCCCTACTCTTCAGGGCGCAGCCTCCGGTCTTCAGGCCAGGGTTTCTAAAGATCCCAAAAATGCATTTTAAAACCCGTGGAGACCTGGCATTGCAGGCTATAGCTCCTAGACTCTGGAACAACTTGCACCAGTCCCTTTGTGATCTTGACTGCGTTGACACTTTTAAGAAACATTTGAAAACTATCATTTTTAATCCACTTTGTATTCTTTGTATGATATTGCCCCTGGTGTTTTAATTGAATTGTTGTTTTACTTTACCTATGTTTTGTACAGTGCTTTGTAGGGGTGTAACGGTACGTGTATTTGTATTGAATCGTTTCGGTACGAGGGATTCGGTTCGGAGGTGTACCGAACGAGTTTCCACACGAACATATTAAGTAGCCGCCTAAGCTAAAGTCTTAACAAGCTGCTTCGCTTCTATCTGCCTGTCTGTGTCAGTAATCTACACAGCACCCAGCATTGTCCCACTCACACAACCATCTGATTGATTTCCACGCAGAGCCGTAACAGCCAATCAGCAGAGCATATTCAGAGCGGTAACAGCCAATCAGCAGTGCGTATTCAGAGCGCATGTAGTCAGTGCTTAGCGTTTAGCAGGTAAGCATCAGGCAGCGGACTCTCCCCAAATTATAATAAACACCTCCCAGTCAACTACTAGTAACATCACTATAAGCCCGTTTACGTTCTAGAAATATAAACTGCAACTCAGCTCGCTCGCAGTCCTGGCTTGAGGTGAAGGCTAATTCGCTTTTAGCGTAACGTTAACTCATTTTGCGGTGTGTGTGTGTTACGGACAGCAAAGCCCTGTCTGTTTGTTGTTTCACGTTATCTTTTTCTGTGTTGATTGAGCTGTGTTGAAGCAGCAAAAAAGGACATTATGTTAAATGAAGAGTTTCTGTCTCTGATAGTTGATATAATAATGTAACTGCATCAAAAAGCCTACATGAACTCCATGGTGTTGATAAAAATATAACATTTACATAATAAAAATCAACTACAGGCTTCCCAAATGCTGTAATAAATTAAGCATGATGAATTGACTTGAAACTGTTTAATGTTGCACTTTTTATATGTATAAGAAAAGTTGTGTCATTTTAATTAATCCGAGCAACAACTTGAGGCAGTTTAATGTTGATTAACGTGGGCAGAATTATTATAGTGTTCCCAATGTTAAAAGGATAAAGCCATTATTTACAAATTTGGTAAATAAATAACCAAAAAATGTATATTTTGTTGTTTTCTTACTATACCGAAAATGAACCAAACCGTGACCTCTAAACCGAGGTACGTACCGAACCGAAATTTTTGTGTACCGTTACACCCCTAGTGCTTTGTTATTTTCTCTGTGAAAAACACTTTATAAATAAAATGTACTTACTTACTTAATTTTAAAGCTGTGTGGTATAAAACAAGTAAAACACCAATACAGTGTGTGGCGTAATTAAAAAAACAAAACAAAAAAAACCCCACATTTGTATAAAATAGGCCTCAAAACGTCAAAACTTTTTCCGCAATTATCTGAAAAAAGCTGCTGCGAATTCCAGAATTTTAGGCTGCAGCAATACCAAAAAAAGCCCGTAAAATCTAGTGGGACAGACTTTATTTGGGTAGTAAGCAACCACACAGAAGCAGCAACATCCATGGTGTGTAAGCACACACACAATTCTCATTCAGCTCTTGCTAAGCCCCCAAAATGCCTGTTCTAGACTATGCCGGCAAGATGATTGTGTGAAATTGGCCTATATAAGAACTGACCGTAGTACTTATTTACCAACTAGTAGACTATCTGTCATGCTTAATGCTTAAATTGTGGCCATATCAACCATAAATAAATGATTGTAGCCTATTATTGCTACTAGGAAACAAAACATACTTGCCAACTCTCCCGGATTTTCCGGGAGACTCCCGGAATTCAGCGCCTCTCCCGAAAACCTCCCGGGACAAATTTTCTCCCGAAAATCTCCCGAAATTCAGGCGGAGCTGGAGGCCACGCCCCCTCCAGCTCCATGCGGACCTGAGTGACGTGTTGACAGCCTGTTCACACGTCCGCTTCCTCACAATATAAACAGCTAATCATCGAGGGCGAGTTCTTGGTTTCTTATGTGGGTTTATTGTTAGGCAGTTTCATTAACGTCCTCCCAGCGCGGTAACAACACACAACAACAGCAGTCAAGTTTTCGTCTACCGTAAAGCAGTTCGTCTGCCGTAAACAGCAATGTTGTGACACTTTTAAACAGGACAATACTGCCATCTACTGTACATGCATATATGACCCACCCATAATGTGTCACATTTTTGTGTTGATTTATTTATTTTATTTTGTGGTTTGAATTCGTTTTTGGAGCTGTCATTACACATTTATCAGTATTCACATTGGTCAGTAGGGGGCAGTAGGGCGTTTCTTCCCAATTGAATGCTATCACCTGCAGACCGGAAGTGTCTTGTCATTCTGATGAGCGCGACCAGTCTGTGAACAATTGAAACGTCCTGTGTGCTTTTTCCTCCTGTATAACAGGTTAGTTTTGGTGAATCAACTCACTGAATAATATCCATGTGATCTTTATAAGTTTAAGTACACATTCTGATGGTGGAGCCTAACTCTAAAGTGTTTGTGAGTTGTAGTTTGTATTTGTGAATGAATCCAGTGCACAGCTGCAGTAATCAATACGAAAAGGCGACGTGAGTGCGCAATGTTTATATAGGAACTTCTGATCCTAATTCAGACTCCCAAATTAGAGCTCCCGTTTTCTTATTGATTTTATAATGTTTATTTGTATAATGTGTGTGTTCTGAAATAGTGACAGAGAATAGAACAAGGATGGACAATTCAACCCTTAACTCAACAATGAGTAGATGAGTGTTATGTGTGTGTATATGTGTAAATAAATGATCACTGAAATTCAAGCATTTCTTTTATTTATTTATATATATATATATATATATATTTGTAATGAAATAAATATATATAGCTAGAATTCACTGAAAGTCAAGTATTTCTTATATATATATATCTTAACCACGCCCCCAACCACGCCCCCCGCCCCACCCCCGACCACGCCACCACCCCCCATCCCCCACTTCCCGAAATCGGAGGTCTCAAGGTTGGCAAGTATGAAACAAAATCAGATGCACAGTTTTACCAACCGATGCTCTCACCTACTCTCAATTTAAACTGTGGGTCAATTAATAATATTAATCAGTAAAACATGTTTTTGAAAACAATATTTTCAGACTTTCCTGCATTTACAGGCACAGACACCTTGTCACTATCATCACGCTCATCAGCGAGTGATACTTCTCCGATGTCTCCAAAAAGACATCTTTCTGACGTCACCAAAAAAACCATGCATTGACGATGGCATTCCAAAGTCCCCAAAAATTCAGCATATTGAATACAGTTCTTCACAGGCCAAAGAGGTAAGGTTGTTTTTGTACATTATTTTGCCAAGTTCTAAATAATGTGTTTTTTACATAATTTTTTTTTGGTTTGGCTTATTTTCATTTGTTTTCAAGCTCGTCAAGAAAGTTTTGGAACAAAAGCCCAGAGGGGAGAACATTTCTTAAAGAATATGCAACAAAAGGAGAGATTAAGTATAGATCACGACGTGAACTTGTCAACTTTGTTTTCGCTGTTATGTTGGAAATGTATGAGGAAGTCAAATGCTTCATAGGGCACGTCTCTGTCAAGGGTATCAATCAATCAAAGTTTACTTATATAGCCCTTAATCACAAATGTCTCAAAGGGCTGCACAAGCCACAACGACATCCTTGTGGGCAAAAAAAAAAACTCAATCCAATGGGAAAAACAAGAAACCTTGGAAGGGACCGCAGATGTGGGGATCCCCACCTGGGTGACCGGTGCAATGGATGCCTAGTGAATACAGTTAATAATGTGAGAGTCTATAGTGGGGTCAACAATTGGGGCGCAGAGACGTCACTGACTGATACATCAGGAGTGGTCACCCCGGGTCCCGACTTCATGTGCAAGTCCAGTCCATTGGGAGACCAGCAGTGGATAATCTTGAATGGAGACAAGTCAGCAGCGCAGAGACGTCACCAACTCATGCAAAGAGGAGTGGTCCAACCTGGGTCCCGACTTTGATCAGCTACCGCTCATCCGTGGAGGCTGATCGGTGGTGATCTGATAACCTCTCCATGCAGGAGAGGGGGGCAGTGCAGAAAAGAGAGACAGCAGATCAACTGGTCTATTTAAAGGCTAGAGTACACAAATGAGTTTTAAGATGACTTAAATTCTTCAACTGAGGTAGCATCTCTAAATGTTACTGGTAGGGCATTACAGAGTACTGGAGCCCGAATAGAAAAGGCTCTAAAGCCTGCAGACTTGTTTTGGGCTCTGGGAATCACTAATAAGTCACAGTTCTTTGAACGCAGATTTCTCGCCGGGACATATGTTTCAATACAATCAGCAAGATAGGATGGAGCTAGATCATTGAGTATTTTATACTTCAGTAACAAAACCTTAAAGTCGCATCTTAAGTGCACAGGAAGCCAGTGTAGGTGAGCCAGTATAGGCGGATTATATGATCAAACTTTCTTGTTCTTGTCAAAAGTCTAGAAGCCGCATTTTATACCAACTGTAATCTTTTAATGCTAGACATAGGAAAACCCAAAAATAATAGTAATCAAGACGAGACGTAACAAAGCATGAAATAATGATCTCAGCGTCGGTGGTGGACAAAATGGAACACATTTTCACGATATTACTGAGATGAAAAAAGGCTGTTTTAGTAACACTCTTAATGTGTGACTCAATCGAGAGAGTTTGGTCGAAGATAATACCCAGATTCTTTACCGCGTCGCTTTGTGTAATTGTTTGGTTGTCAAATGTTCAGGTGGCATTGAATAGGTGCAAGTGTCTAGCAGGACCAATCATCAGCATTTCCGTTTTCTTAGCGTTGAGAGTATATTCATAGTATTTGATTGTTCATAAAAAAAAACAGGTGGTTGTAATCAAATGCAATTATCAGTAAAGGACAACCATGGCCTTGCAACATATGGCTAAGTAATGGCATGAAAATACCAATATTGTAATCTAAACTAATCATTACTGACATACGCAGATAATTACATATATCCATATTTGTGTGTTACTTCTTTTAAACCATAGTCATAGTACAAAACAGCTAGTGTTCTTTATTTGTTATCTTTTGGTTGTCTGCAAATACTGTGTGCCAACTTTTGAGAATGTCAAGGGGGAGATCATCTCTGCTTTTCGTCTAAAACCGACTTTAGATAATAAACAAAAGGCACCTGGAGTGAGCTGGGAGAAAGGGGGAGAAGTAATAAATAATTTCTCTTACCTTTGCCCAGCTGTGGAGTAAGACGGACAAGAAGGGTGGGGGCAAGAGAGACGAGATAAAAAGAAGAAGTTTTGCCGTATGAAAAGTTAGACCAATTTAGCTGTGCGAGTGAGCGCTTCTGTACGGGATTTGGTCTCAAGTTTTTTTCCAAAGGCTTTGGAAATAAAATTACAAAATACCTATTCTGTCTCTGGTGGTTCTTCTACTCAGCTTTACGTGTCATAAAAGAGCTTGGGAGTGGCCAGCAACTTGAATTCCCTGGGAGGAACAACTGGTCCAAACGCAACATTACCTATCTGCAAGACACACACAGCCTTATTCATGCAACTTTATATTGTTTGGTAGTTTGAGTTAACATGTCTATGGTCATACAGCTTTTTCCCCTGTCAATGCAACCTATCACTTAAGTTAACCCCACAGAAGAGGTCCGCCAAAGGACAGAAGAACACAATTTGCATTGGGGATTGTGGCACTGTTTCCTTTTCTGTAAGATCCCTACTCAAAAAAGGGCTACGCAAGTATATACTTTACAGAAAAGTTAACCAATTTTTCAACTTATAACAATAAAAATATGGTTGTTTCATGCGAGCAATAGAGACGGGTTTTTCTTGTGCAGACAGCAAGGCGGGCAATTAACATTCTCGAAAATGACAGCCCATTCAATACTGTGTTTAGCGAAATATTTTGTTTGTAAACGATAAATGAATAATCTTTTGAAACATTTTCCATATTATAGTTCCTGTCACTAGGTGTCTAATCATGCTTTTAAATTTCTATCAACATTATGTTAGGAGAAGTTCTGTGATGCAGATAGCAGTGAGGGATACATTGCCTGGAAGCTCAAAAACACACAGTGGGAACTCAGCGGTGGAGTTTGGAGAAGGAGCTCTCAAACCTTAGATAGCAGCGTACCGCAGTTGGAGAGGGGAATAACTAAAGAGCAACAGCTGGAGGGAGACCAGTGCTGCAGGCCATATCTCTACTGAAACAACACGAAGAACAGATCTTCATGAAAATGAGAGCAACCTTCCAACACAGACAAGATCCATGATCCTGAGCGATGCAGCACAGTGCTTACAGTTTTCCCAAGGTTCCTTGACACAAAAGGTCTTGTAAGGTCACATTAATTATAACGTTTTCTCCATCAATAACAGCTTTCTAAAGATGGTAATTGTAACCTCCTTCTTTTGCCACCAGCACTTGTTTCTTCTCCCTTGGGTTCTACAAGACTTTGATCTGTTGTTTGGAGCAGAGACTTCATCAAAATTCTTGGAGAAGTGGGGAACACTCCTGAAACCGAAAGTAATTGAGCAAGCCAAAAACCTTAGTAAGACACCCCAGCTTGACTATCTCATTCAGTCTGCAGACGAGAACCCTGATGAGGATGACGAGGTCCCAGGTAAGTGACACACAATAATTATCTGTGTATATCTGCCCACCATTGTAAATGTTGTCTTATTTTATCGTCTGTAAAGTGTTTGTGCTCATAGCACTTTGATTGAAAAGAGCCTTACACCTAGAACACCCCGGACGCCTCGCGTGATCTGCTTACCCCCTATACATAACAGACCAATATTTTCCGCATCGGTCGACAAGGGCTTCTGCTCAACTGTTGTTCATTCAGAGTTATTTTTTCATCATGGGTAGCCTCAAAAAATTATGTTTCTGTAACCAAGAAGTTTGTACAGTTGTGTTATTTATCTGTGAATTAAAGTAGGTGGGAGAGAGAGAGAGACACACAGAAAGAGAAAGAGTGTGTATGGTAGTAGACTGTAGTAGTGTAAATATACAGTTGAAATACACATTTCTTTATTTACTCTTTGTCAAGACTGGGTCCTGGGTGTTTGCTTTTCCGGGATGCAACGGAAAGTTGGCTCGGGCGAGACGGGAATGAAGGTACATTTTTATTTAAACACTGTAAATACAAAACAAGGAAGTAAACAAAAGGCGCGCACAATGGCGGAGAACAAACTATGAAACCAAACACTTGCACAAAGGCAAAAACTATGAACAACAAAAAACACTAACTGTGGCAATAATAAACAAAACTTACTTGGCATGGACAGAAAGGAGCAGCGTGAACGATGGACATGAAAAAACAGTCAGAAATGTGCAGAGCATAAATGTGGGGATGTCACCAGAAAGACAAACTGAAAAACAATGAACTTAAATACTACAGACATGATTAACGAAAACAGGTGCGTGACTCAAAACGTGAAACAGGTGCGTGACGTGACAGGTGAAAACTAATGGGTTGCTATGGTGACAAACAAGAGTGCACAATGAGTCCAAACGTGGAACAGGTGAAACTAATGGGTAATCATGGAAACAAGACAAGGGAGTGAAAAGCCAGAAACTAAAAAGTCCAATAACTAAACAAAACATGACTAAGACAAAACATGATTACACAGACATGACACTCTTCACATTGATTAAATCAATTTTCTCTATGTTCTGGGGTCATACAACTCCCTCTATTTCTCTATGTGAATGACTCTTGCTGTCGTCCGGGTTCACAGGACCACAAAGGAAGGGCAGCACCTGCAGGAGCCGCAACTGTTGGCGGTACTCCTCAAGTCGCTGGCGGCTCCCTGCCGTGAACGCCCCCACGAGAGCCCACAGGAGATCGTCCTCCCCCACCTCCGACGGTCCTTCCAGATTGGGCGCCAAATGTGAACAACTCCCGCTGTCGTCCGGGTTCTCAGGACCATCAAGGAAGGACATTGCTTTGAGCATGGTCGACTTCATTTTATTTTTGCAAATAAAACCTCAGTGTCGGTCGCTTTTCAGCTCCGGCTCCACCTGCTCGCTCTTCCGCTTGCTTTTAAGCCGCGCGCGTCGTCGTCTTCCTGTGGCTCTCTCTCGCTCTCGTTCAGCATCCACTTCTCGCTGGCTCCTTCTCTCATCTCCACCTCTCTCCCTGATGTTTACGTCTGTCGCACTTTTATACGGTGCGAGAGGATTAGCCGATTGTTACCAGGTGCGTGGATCGCGCACCTGGTAACAATTGCGGCGTCGATCTCGGCGCGCACCGCCTCGCCGCTTGCTCGCCGTCCCCGCCTCCTCGCCGTCCCCGCCTCCTCGCCGATGGATCGCCGGCCACTCCTCCTCACCGTCATCTTGGAGCGGGCTCCGGCGGGTCACGCCTCGTTGTCGGTCTGCCGGCCCCGCCTCTCCACACTCTACTTCCAAGATTGATTCATCATCATCATCATCATCCATCTTCACAAAATATGGAAAAGGAACATCAACTTCAAGACAGTCGGAGTCTTGTTCACGAGTGAGGGAAGAGTGGATCGTGAAATCGACAGGCGGATCGGTGCGGCGTCTTCAGTAATGCGGACGCTGTATCGATCCGTTGTGGTAAAGAAGGAGCTGAGCCGGAAGGCAAAGCTCTCAATTTACCGGTCGATCTATGTTCCCATCCTCACCTATGGTCATGAGCTTTGGTTTATGACCGAAAGGACAAGATCACGGGTACAAACGGCCGAAATGAGTTTCCTCCGCTGGGTGGCGGGGCTCTCCTTAGAGATAGGGTGAGAAGCTCTGCCATCCGGGGGGAGCTCAAAGTAAAACCGCTGCTCCTCCACATCGAGAGGAGCCAGATGAGGTGGTTCGGGCATCTGGTCAGGATGCCACCCGAACGCCTCCCTAGGGAGGTGTTTAGGGCACGTCTGACCGGTAGGAGGCCGCGGGGAAGACCCAGGACACGTTGGGAAGACTATGTCTCCCGGCTGGCCTGGGAACGCCTCGGGGTCCCACAGGAATAGCTGGACGAAGTGGCTGGGGAGAGGGAAGTCTGGGCTTCCCTGCTTAGGCTGCTGCCCCTGCGACCCGACCTCGGATAAGCGGAAGAAGATGGATGGATGGATGGATGGAACTTCAAGACAAAGTTCAAACTTTACAAATCCCTAATAACATCAATAGTACTGTATGGACGCCAGACCTGGACACTCCTGGTAGAATCAGAACAAAAAATACAAGCCTTTGAAAACATGCCTCAGATGCTTGCAACAGGCAAAAGAAGGAAAATTAGCTTGGTTCAGCCACACATGCCGCCACGACACCCTGTGCAAGACCATCATGCAGGGCAAATTAAAGGGTGGATGGAAGCGAGGAAGACCACGGAAATCCTGGACAGACAACATCAAGACCTGTCAACCCCAGAGCTATTGACGGCCACTAAGGACCGTGGGAAGTGGTGCAGACTGGCTGCTTCTTCATCGCAGTTATCCCCCCGATGACTTGACAGTCATGGGAAAGACTGAGCGGGTGATCTTCACTTGCCACCAACTCCTCTTTGTGTTTTCTCGCTCTTTCCCTGTTTGTGTGTGTTAAATCCCGCCCATACTTGCCAACCCTCCCAGATTTCCCGGGAGACTCCCGAAATTCAGCGCCTCTCCCGAAAACCTCCCGTGACAAATTTTGTCCCGAAATTCAGGCCGAGCTGGAGGCCACGCCCCATCCAGCTCCATGCGGACCTGACCTGTTTTCACGTTCGCTTTCCCACAATATAAACAGCGTGCCTGCCCAATCACGTTATAACTGTAGAATGATCGAGGCCGAGTTCTTGGTTTCTTATGTGGGTTTATTGTTAGGCAGTTTCATTAACGTCCTCCCAGCGCGGTAACAACACACAACAACAGCAGTCACGTTTTTGTCTACCGTAAAGCAGTTCGTCTGCCGTAAACAGCAATGTTGTGACACTCTTAAACAAGACAATACTGCCATCTACTGTACATGCATATGTGACAATAACATCTAGGGCTTTTAGAGAGTACAGTGCACAACTTCGCACACAACAAGGAGACGAAGCAGAAGAACATGAAGATACAGCCATGGCAACGCCGACGACGAGTAAGATGAAGAAATACGCTTGTAAGTTCCAAGCCGCAGCTGCGATTGGACCTGGATAGCCTCCGGGAAGAAGTAGTGGACTACCAAGTGCTTGGCAGTGAAGATCTTCCTCAGGAAGCAAAGATTAACCGGTTTTGGGCCATGCTAGGCAGAGATGGAAGATTCCAGACTCTAGTGCATTTGATGAAAGCACTTTTGTGCGTGCCACACAGCAATGCATCATCAGAGAGGGTGTTCAGCATGGTTAGAAAAATAGTGACAGAGAATAGAACAAGGATGGGCAATTCAACCCTTAACTCAACAATGAGTAGATGAGTGTTATGTGTGTGTATATGTGTAAATAAATGAACACTGAAATTCAAGTATTTATTTTATTTATTTATATATATATTTATACATATAAAATAAATATATATATATATATATATAGATAGAATTCACTGAAAGTCAAGTATTTCTTATATATATATATATATATATATATATATATATATATATATATATATATATATATATATATATATATGAAATACTTGACTTGGTGAATTCTAGCTGTAAATATACTCCTCCCCTCTTAACCACGCCCCCAGCCACGCCACACCCCCACTTCCCGAAATTGGAGGTCTCAAAGTTGGCAAGTATGACCCCGCCTCCTGCCTCGTTGGCCCGCCCTAAAAATTGACCAGACGCCAAAACAATCACCGCATGGCGTGAGCTTTCCGCAGAAGATCGCAGCGCTTGGCGTCTGGTCAGTACGACACTGTCCGTAAACAAAGGCCATATATTGATTACCGTATTTTTCGGACTATAAGTCGCAGTTTTTTTCATAGTTTGGCCGGAGGTACGACTTATACTCAGGAGCGTCTTCCATCCATCCATCCATCCATCTTCTTCCGCTTATCCGAGGTCGGGTCGCGGGGGCAGCAGCTTAAGCAGGGAAGCCCAGACTTCCCTTTCCCCAGCCACTTCGTCCTGCTCCTCCCGGGGGATCCCGAGGCATTCCCAGGCCACCCGGGAGACATAGTCTTCCCAACGTGTCCTGGGTCTTCCCCGTGGCCTCCTACCGGTCGGACGTGCCCGAAACACCTCCCGAGGGAGGCGTTCGGGTGGCATCCTGACCAGATGCCCGAACCACCTCATCTGGCTCCTCTCGATGTGGAGGAGCAGCGGCTTTACTTTGAGCTCCCCCCGGATGACAGAGCTTCTCACCCTATCTCTAAGGGAGAGCCCCGCCACCCGGCGGAGGAAACTCATTTCGGCCGCTTGTACCCGTGATCTTGTCCTTTCGGTCATAACCCAAAGCTCATGACCATAGGTGAGGATGGGAACGTAGATCGACCGGTAAATCGAGAGCTTTGCCTTCTGGCTCAGCTCCTTCTTCACCACAACGGATCGATACAGCGTCCGCATTACTGAAGACGCCGCACCGATCCGCCTGTCAATCTCACGATCCACTCTTCCCTCACTCGTGAAGAAGACTCCGGGATTTAGCCATTAGAGTGACAGATTGTTTGGTAAACGTATAGCATGTTCTATATGTTATAGTTATTTGAATGACTCTTACCATAATATGTTACGTTAACATACCAGGCACGTTCTCAGTTGGTTATTTATGCCTCATATAGCGTACACTTATTTAGCCTGTTGTTCACTATTCTTTATTTATTTTAAATTGCCTTTCAAATGTCTATTCTTGGTGTTGGCTTTTATCAAATAAATTTCCCCCAAAAATGCGACTTATATATGTTTTTTTCCTTCTTTATTATGCATTTTCGGCCGGTGCGACTTATACTCCGCAGCGACTTATTCTCCGAAAAATACGGTATATTGATTTGCCAGGTGCATTTCATGCTAAAATTAGAGTTTTTCCTCCCCTTTTCTCAGGTTGGGATAGTGACATGGCCTCAATCTTCCTGCTTCAGTATCCGGTAAGCTGTGGATCGTGTCGTGAAGTCTCATAAGGTTAGTGTATTCTGATTTCCATTTTGAAAAGATCCAATCTCAACGAGTGGAATCCACACTAATGAATGTTTTGGCCAATTATCAGATATGTTGATACAAAGGGACTTTTCGAAGTGGATTTTCTCACAGTGAGCTAGTCACAAGATGGGATAGCATTACAGAATACTTTGTATGTTTATCTTTTGAAGTGATCCTCCAACTGTGCTTTCAGTGTCTGACTTATCCACAAAATGTATGGATAGTGTAGTTATGCTTTTGTTATCTTGCAGGCAGGTCGCAGCCTTCAATCCTTGCAGTTGGCATGACAAGAAACAACATCCATGAATATTACATTACGATGGATGATACGCTCCTTCCCTGCAAGGTCAAGTCTTCCCTGTCAGTCTTTGATTAACTTTTCAAGACACATTATATGTTTGCCATTTCCTATGACCAGGTCCTAAACAGCACATACACATTTGTGCAAACCACCATCTATAATATTAATGTAGGGCTTTCTCATGAAACTCTCAGAGTCAAGGACTTGGGCAAAGCTCCTCAACTGAAGTTGTGATGTTTAAATGCTTTGCCGGCCAGTCTAATTTTGTCACCATCCAGCAGTTGCTTTGTTATCTCAAACTTACACGTGCCTTTTTTCCTGGCAAGAAGTTTTATTTGGCGTCTGACCAGAATGGATGCCGTCAGAGATGTTGCAGTTTTTCAGGTTTCAGGAAACATCTCCATTCTAAGCATAGTCCCGAAAGTCTGGTTCAAATTGCAATTGGTCACTCCTTCATTTGATGTATCTGATCAGCAAACAATATCAGCTTTAATTTCAGAGATTTCAGAGAAACCAGTGAATTCTCAAAGCCTTAAAGGGACACATTATCACCAGACCTATGTAAGCGTCAATATATACCTTGATATTGCAGAAAAAAGACCATATATTTTTTTAACCGATTTCCGAACTCTAAATGGGTGAATTTTGGCGAATTAAACGCCTTTCTAATATTCGCTCGCATCGGAAAGCAATCCGCCATTTTCTCAAACACCGGGTCAAAACAGCTCTGTTATTTTCCGTTTTTTCGACTGTTTTCCGTACCTTGGAGACATCATGCCTCGTCGGTGTGTTGTCGGAGGGTGTAACAACACGAACAGGGACGGATTCAAGTTGCACCAGTGGCCCAAAGATGCGAAAGTGGCAAGAAATTGGACGTTTGTTCCGCACACTTTACCGACGAAAGCTATGCTACGACAGAGATGGCAAGAATGTGTGGATATCCTGCGACACTCAAAGCAGATGCATTTCTAACGATAAAGTCGAAGAAATCTGCCGCCAGACCCCCATTGAATCTGCCGGAGTGTGTGAGCAATTCAGGGACAAAGGACCTCGGTAGCACGGCAAGCAATGGCGGCAGTTTGTTCCCTCAGACGAGTGAGCTAAACCCCCTGGATGTCTTGGCTCACACCGTCCCAAGATGATCAAGAGAAGAATATCGACCCTAGCTTCCCTGGCCTGCTGACATGAGGGTATGTCTACAGAATATATTAATTGATGAAAATTGGGCTGTCTGCACTCTCAAAGTGCATGTTGTTGCCAAATGTATTTCATATGCTGTAAACCTAGTTCATAGTTGTTAGTTTCCTTTAATGCCAAACAAACACATACCAATCGTTGGTTAGAAGGCGATCGCCGAATTCGCCCTCGCTTTCTCCCGTGTCGCTGGCTGTCGTGTCGTTTTCGTCGGTTTCGCTTGCATACGGTTCAAACCGATATGGCTCAATAGCTTCAGTTTCTTCTTCAATTTAGTTTTCGCTACCTGCCTCCACACTACAACCATCCGTTTCAATGCATGCGTAATCTGTTGAATCGCTTAAGTCGCTGAAATCCGAGTCTGAATCCGAGCTAATGTCGCTATAGCTTGCTGTTCTTTCCGCCATGTTTGTTTGTGTTTGCATCACTATGTGACGTCACAGGAAAATGGACGGGTGGTTAAAATCAGGCCTTTTGAAGCTTTTTTTTTAGGGATATTGCGTGATGGGTAAAATTTTGAAAAAAAACTTGGAAAAATATAATAAGCCACTGGGAACTGATTTTTAATGGTTTTAACAATTCTGAAATTGTGATAATGTTCCCCTTTAATGAGACTAGGCAACATACCCAAGAAATGTGTGCATCCCTTATTGCGAAACTCCAAAGCTCTGGTGTGGCTATTAATGTCATAACGACTGTTGTTGGAAAATATGGAGGAGCTTGTAGAGGAACTGCAATCAAATGTTAAAGAATATGTTCTAAGATTACTCCCCAATGTTGAGGACATTAGAACAAAGGTTGATGATTTTTTTGAAAACCTTGAAAATCCATTGAGCAAACTGAACACTGAGACACAATTTCAGTGAGAAATGGGGTGTTGTAGAACCTGTTAGGGTCTTTCTAGGGGTGAGGTATGACACCAGAAAGAATCGAACCACTGGTTCCTGTGACAAGACACATTTGTGTTCATTCCTCTTATGGAAATGCTGAAGTTTATATTCACCAACGGGGAGATTTTAAATCATATGTTGCAGACTTGTGAGAAGACTAGGTTTTATAAAGATTTCTGTGATGGGAGCTATTTTAAAAGTCACCCTCTTCTCTAAAAAAACCAAATCTCTCCAAATACAGATATTCTATGATGATTTTGAAGTGGCAAATCCACTAGGATCCAAACATGTTATCCATACGATTGGAAGTACAAACCCTGTTTCCATATGAGTTGGGAAATTGTGTTAGATGTAAATATAAACGGAATACAATGATTTGCAAATACTTTTCAACCCATGTTCAATTGAATGCACTACAAAGACAAGATATTTGATGTTCAAACTCATAAACTTTATTTTTGTTTTGCAAATAATAATTAACTTAGAATTTCATGGCTGCAACACGTGCCAAAGTAATTGGGAAATGGCATGTTCACCACTGTTACATCACCTTTTCTTTTAACAACACTCAATAAACGATTGGGAACTGAGGAAACTAATTGTTGAAGCTTTGAAAGTGGAATTCTTTCCCATTCTTGTTTTATGTAGAGCTTCAGTCGTTCAACAGTCCGGGATCTCCGCTGTCGTATTTTACGCTTGATAATGCGCCACACATTTTCGCTGGGAGACAGGTCTGGACTGCAGGCGGGCCAGGAAAGTACTGAAAACCTGTAACTAGTTACAGTTACTAGTTACAGTTACTAGTTACTTTATGTCAAAAGTAACTCAGTTACTTAAACCAAAAAGTAATGTGTTACTGTGAAAAGTAACTATTTAGTTATTAAATTCTAGTTATTAAAAAAAAAAAAAAAATATATATATATATATATATATATATATGTGTGGGGAAAAAAAATCCCAAGACTACTTCATCTCTACAGGCCTGTTTCATGAGGGGTTCCCTCAATCATCAGGAGATTTTAATGGGAGCATTCACATACCATGGTTTATATAGGGCACAGAGTGGGTGGGTACAGGCTGGCGTAGGGGCGTGGTGATTGGCTCATGTGTTACCTAGGAGGTGTTTCCGTCTGTGGCGGCATGCTGATAGAATTTCGCTGCGCTTGTTGAGGGAAGACAGGTCTGGACGGTAGATAATAAACAGTTTCTCTTTCAAGCATAGGTTGCATCTTTTATTACCACTATTGTACGGTGTGCTGGATGCAAGAATTTGCCATGTTATTGAATATTCAACATTATTGTCTTTGAGGTCCCAAATGTGTTTGCTGAGTTCTGTGGTATTCCGCAGGTTTTGGTTCCTGAAAGAAGCCTTGTGATTGTTCCATCTGGTTTTAAACTCTCCCTCGGTTAATCCTACATATGTGTCGGATGTGTTAATGTCCTTGGAATGTGTCGGATGTGTTAATGTCCTTGGAAGGCGGGTCACGCCTCGTTGTCGGTCTGCCGGCCCCGCCTCTCCACACTCTACTTCCAAGATTGATTCATCATCATCATCATCATCCATCTTCACAAAATATGGAAAAGGAACATCAACTTCAAGACAGTCGGAGTCTTGTTCACGAGTGAGGGAAGAGTGGATCGTGAAATCGACAGGCGGATCGGTGCGGCGTCTTCAGTAATGCGGACGCTGTATCGATCCGTTGTGGTAAAGAAGGAGCTGAGCCGGAAGGCAAAGCTCTCAATTTACCGGTCGATCTATGTTCCCATCCTCACCTATGGTCATGAGCTTTGGTTTATGACCGAAAGGACAAGATCACGGGTACAAACGGCCGAAATGAGTTTCCTCCGCTGGGTGGCGGGGCTCTCCTTAGAGATAGGGTGAGAAGCTCTGCCATCCGGGGGGAGCTCAAAGTAAAACCGCTGCTCCTCCACATCGAGAGGAGCCAGATGAGGTGGTTCGGGCATCTGGTCAGGATGCCACCCGAACGCCTCCCTAGGGAGGTGTTTAGGGCACGTCTGACCGGTAGGAGGCCGCGGGGAAGACCCAGGACACGTTGGGAAGACTATGTCTCCCGGCTGGCCTGGGAACGCCTCGGGGTCCCACAGGAATAGCTGGACGAAGTGGCTGGGGAGAGGGAAGTCTGGGCTTCCCTGCTTAGGCTGCTGCCCCTGCGACCCGACCTCGGATAAGCGGAAGAAGATGGATGGATGGATGGATGGAACTTCAAGACAAAGTTCAAACTTTACAAATCCCTAATAACATCAATAGTACTGTATGGACGCCAGACCTGGACACTCCTGGTAGAATCAGAACAAAAAATACAAGCCTTTGAAAACATGCCTCAGATGCTTGCAACAGGCAAAAGAAGGAAAATTAGCTTGGTTCAGCCACACATGCCGCCACGACACCCTGTGCAAGACCATCATGCAGGGCAAATTAAAGGGTGGATGGAAGCGAGGAAGACCACGGAAATCCTGGACAGACAACATCAAGACCTGTCAACCCCAGAGCTATTGACGGCCACTAAGGACCGTGGGAAGTGGTGCAGACTGGCTGCTTCTTCATCGCAGTTATCCCCCCGATGACTTGACAGTCATGGGAAAGACTGAGCGGGTGATCTTCACTTGCCACCAACTCCTCTTTGTGTTTTCTCGCTCTTTCCCTGTTTGTGTGTGTTAAATCCCGCCCATACTTGCCAACCCTCCCAGATTTCCCGGGAGACTCCCGAAATTCAGCGCCTCTCCCGAAAACCTCCCGTGACAAATTTTGTCCCGAAATTCAGGCCGAGCTGGAGGCCACGCCCCATCCAGCTCCATGCGGACCTGACCTGTTTTCACGTTCGCTTTCCCACAATATAAACAGCGTGCCTGCCCAATCACGTTATAACTGTAGAATGATCGAGGCCGAGTTCTTGGTTTCTTATGTGGGTTTATTGTTAGGCAGTTTCATTAACGTCCTCCCAGCGCGGTAACAACACACAACAACAGCAGTCACGTTTTTGTCTACCGTAAAGCAGTTCGTCTGCCGTAAACAGCAATGTTGTGACACTCTTAAACAAGACAATACTGCCATCTACTGTACATGCATATGTGACAATAACATCTAGGGCTTTTAGAGAGTACAGTGCACAACTTCGCACACAACAAGGAGACGAAGCAGAAGAACATGAAGATACAGCCATGGCAACGCCGACGACGAGTAAGATGAAGAAATACGCTTGTAAGTTCCAAGCCGCAGCTGCGATTGGACCTGGATAGCCTCCGGGAAGAAGTAGTGGACTACCAAGTGCTTGGCAGTGAAGATCTTCCTCAGGAAGCAAAGATTAACCGGTTTTGGGCCATGCTAGGCAGAGATGGAAGATTCCAGACTCTAGTGCATTTGATGAAAGCACTTTTGTGCGTGCCACACAGCAATGCATCATCAGAGAGGGTGTTCAGCATGGTTAGAAAAATAGTGACAGAGAATAGAACAAGGATGGGCAATTCAACCCTTAACTCAACAATGAGTAGATGAGTGTTATGTGTGTGTATATGTGTAAATAAATGAACACTGAAATTCAAGTATTTATTTTATTTATTTATATATATATTTATACATATAAAATAAATATATATATATATATATATAGATAGAATTCACTGAAAGTCAAGTATTTCTTATATATATATATATATATATATATATATATATATATATATATATATATATATATATATATATATATATATGAAATACTTGACTTGGTGAATTCTAGCTGTAAATATACTCCTCCCCTCTTAACCACGCCCCCAGCCACGCCACACCCCCACTTCCCGAAATTGGAGGTCTCAAAGTTGGCAAGTATGACCCCGCCTCCTGCCTCGTTGGCCCGCCCTAAAAATTGACCAGACGCCAAAACAATCACCGCATGGCGTGAGCTTTCCGCAGAAGATCGCAGCGCTTGGCGTCTGGTCAGTACGACACTGTCCGTAAACAAAGGCCATATATTGATTACCGTATTTTTCGGACTATAAGTCGCAGTTTTTTTCATAGTTTGGCCGGAGGTACGACTTATACTCAGGAGCGTCTTCCATCCATCCATCCATCCATCTTCTTCCGCTTATCCGAGGTCGGGTCGCGGGGGCAGCAGCTTAAGCAGGGAAGCCCAGACTTCCCTTTCCCCAGCCACTTCGTCCTGCTCCTCCCGGGGGATCCCGAGGCATTCCCAGGCCACCCGGGAGACATAGTCTTCCCAACGTGTCCTGGGTCTTCCCCGTGGCCTCCTACCGGTCGGACGTGCCCGAAACACCTCCCGAGGGAGGCGTTCGGGTGGCATCCTGACCAGATGCCCGAACCACCTCATCTGGCTCCTCTCGATGTGGAGGAGCAGCGGCTTTACTTTGAGCTCCCCCCGGATGACAGAGCTTCTCACCCTATCTCTAAGGGAGAGCCCCGCCACCCGGCGGAGGAAACTCATTTCGGCCGCTTGTACCCGTGATCTTGTCCTTTCGGTCATAACCCAAAGCTCATGACCATAGGTGAGGATGGGAACGTAGATCGACCGGTAAATCGAGAGCTTTGCCTTCTGGCTCAGCTCCTTCTTCACCACAACGGATCGATACAGCGTCCGCATTACTGAAGACGCCGCACCGATCCGCCTGTCAATCTCACGATCCACTCTTCCCTCACTCGTGAAGAAGACTCCGGGATTTAGCCATTAGAGTGACAGATTGTTTGGTAAACGTATAGCATGTTCTATATGTTATAGTTATTTGAATGACTCTTACCATAATATGTTACGTTAACATACCAGGCACGTTCTCAGTTGGTTATTTATGCCTCATATAGCGTACACTTATTTAGCCTGTTGTTCACTATTCTTTATTTATTTTAAATTGCCTTTCAAATGTCTATTCTTGGTGTTGGCTTTTATCAAATAAATTTCCCCCAAAAATGCGACTTATATATGTTTTTTTCCTTCTTTATTATGCATTTTCGGCCGGTGCGACTTATACTCCGCAGCGACTTATTCTCCGAAAAATACGGTATATTGATTTGCCAGGTGCATTTCATGCTAAAATTAGAGTTTTTCCTCCCCTTTTCTCAGGTTGGGATAGTGACATGGCCTCAATCTTCCTGCTTCAGTATCCGGTAAGCTGTGGATCGTGTCGTGAAGTCTCATAAGGTTAGTGTATTCTGATTTCCATTTTGAAAAGATCCAATCTCAACGAGTGGAATCCACACTAATGAATGTTTTGGCCAATTATCAGATATGTTGATACAAAGGGACTTTTCGAAGTGGATTTTCTCACAGTGAGCTAGTCACAAGATGGGATAGCATTACAGAATACTTTGTATGTTTATCTTTTGAAGTGATCCTCCAACTGTGCTTTCAGTGTCTGACTTATCCACAAAATGTATGGATAGTGTAGTTATGCTTTTGTTATCTTGCAGGCAGGTCGCAGCCTTCAATCCTTGCAGTTGGCATGACAAGAAACAACATCCATGAATATTACATTACGATGGATGATACGCTCCTTCCCTGCAAGGTCAAGTCTTCCCTGTCAGTCTTTGATTAACTTTTCAAGACACATTATATGTTTGCCATTTCCTATGACCAGGTCCTAAACAGCACATACACATTTGTGCAAACCACCATCTATAATATTAATGTAGGGCTTTCTCATGAAACTCTCAGAGTCAAGGACTTGGGCAAAGCTCCTCAACTGAAGTTGTGATGTTTAAATGCTTTGCCGGCCAGTCTAATTTTGTCACCATCCAGCAGTTGCTTTGTTATCTCAAACTTACACGTGCCTTTTTTCCTGGCAAGAAGTTTTATTTGGCGTCTGACCAGAATGGATGCCGTCAGAGATGTTGCAGTTTTTCAGGTTTCAGGAAACATCTCCATTCTAAGCATAGTCCCGAAAGTCTGGTTCAAATTGCAATTGGTCACTCCTTCATTTGATGTATCTGATCAGCAAACAATATCAGCTTTAATTTCAGAGATTTCAGAGGAACCAGTGAATTCTCAAAGCCTTAAAGGGACACATTATCACCAGACCTATGTAAGCGTCAATATATACCTTGATATTGCAGAAAAAAGACCATATATTTTTTTAACCGATTTCCGAACTCTAAATGGGTGAATTTTGGCGAATTAAACGCCTTTCTAATATTCGCTCGCATCGGAAAGCAATCCGCCATTTTCTCAAACACCGGGTCAAAACAGCTCTGTTATTTTCCGTTTTTTCGACTGTTTTCCGTACCTTGGAGACATCATGCCTCGTCGGTGTGTTGTCGGAGGGTGTAACAACACGAACAGGGACGGATTCAAGTTGCACCAGTGGCCCAAAGATGCGAAAGTGGCAAGAAATTGGACGTTTGTTCCGCACACTTTACCGACGAAAGCTATGCTACGACAGAGATGGCAAGAATGTGTGGATATCCTGCGACACTCAAAGCAGATGCATTTCTAACGATAAAGTCGAAGAAATCTGCCGCCAGACCCCCATTGAATCTGCCGGAGTGTGTGAGCAATTCAGGGACAAAGGACCTCGGTAGCACGGCAAGCAATGGCGGCAGTTTGTTCCCTCAGACGAGTGAGCTAAACCCCCTGGATGTCTTGGCTCACACCGTCCCAAGATGATCAAGAGAAGAATATCGACCCTAGCTTCCCTGGCCTGCTGACATGAGGGTATGTCTACAGAATATATTAATTGATGAAAATTGGGCTGTCTGCACTCTCAAAGTGCATGTTGTTGCCAAATGTATTTCATATGCTGTAAACCTAGTTCATAGTTGTTAGTTTCCTTTAATGCCAAACAAACACATACCAATCGTTGGTTAGAAGGCGATCGCCGAATTCGCCCTCGCTTTCTCCCGTGTCGCTGGCTGTCGTGTCGTTTTCGTCGGTTTCGCTTGCATACGGTTCAAACCGATATGGCTCAATAGCTTCAGTTTCTTCTTCAATTTAGTTTTCGCTACCTGCCTCCACACTACAACCATCCGTTTCAATGCATGCGTAATCTGTTGAATCGCTTAAGTCGCTGAAATCCGAGTCTGAATCCGAGCTAATGTCGCTATAGCTTGCTGTTCTTTCCGCCATGTTTGTTTGTGTTGGCATCACTATGTGACGTCACAGGAAAATGGACGGGTGGTTAAAATCAGGCCTTTTGAAGCTTTTTTTAGGGATATTGCGTGATGGGTAAAATTAAAAAAAAAAACTTGGAAAAATATAATAAGCCACTGGGAACTGATTTTTAATGGTTTTAACAATTCTGAAATTGTGATAATGTTCCCCTTTAATGAGACTAGGCAACATACCAAAGAAATGTGTGCATCCCTTATTGTGAAACTCCAAAGCTCTGGTGTGGCTATTAATGTCATAACGACTGTTGTTGGAAAATATGGAGGAGCTTGTAGAGGAACTGCATTCAAATGTTAAAGAATATGTTCTAAGATTACTCCCCAATGTTGAGGACATTAGAACAAAGGTTGATGATTTTTTTGAAAACCTTGAAAATCCATTGAGCAAACTGAACACTGAGACACAATTTCAGTGAGAAATGGGGTGTTGTAGAACCTGTTAGGGTCTTTCTAGGGGTGAGGTATGACACCAGAAAGAATCGAACCACTGGTTCCTGTGACAGACACATTTGTGTTCATTCCTCTTATGGAAATGCTGAAGTTTATATTCACCAACGGGGAGATTTTAAATCATATGTTGCAGACTTGTGAGAAGACTAGGTTTTATAAAGATTTCTGTGATGGGAGCTATTTTAAAAGTCACCCTCTTCTCTAAAAAAACCAAATCTCTCCAAATACAGATATTCTATGATGATTTTGAAGTGGCAAATCCACTAGGATCCAAACATGTTATCCATACGATTGGAAGTACAAACCCTGTTTCCATATGAGTTGGGAAATTGTGTTAGATGTAAATATAAACGGAATACAATGATTTGCAAATACTTTTCAACCCATGTTCAATTGAATGCACTACAAAGACAAGATAATTGATGTTCAAACTCATAAACTTCATTTTTGTTTTGCAAATAATAATTAACTTAGAATTTCATGGCTGCAACACGTGCCAAAGTAGTTGGGAAATGGCATGTTCACCACTGTGTTACATCACCTTTTCTTTTAACAACACTCAATAAACGATTGGGAACTGAGGAAACTAATTGTTGAAGCTTTGAAAGTGGAATTCTTTCCCATTCTTGTTTTATGTAGAGCTTCAGTCGTTCAACAGTCCGGGATCTCCGCTGTCGTATTTTACGCTTGATAATGCGCCACACATTTTCGCTGGGAGACAGGTCTGGACTGCAGGCGGGCCAGGAAAGTGAAACTGAAAACCTGTAACTAGTTTGTCATGTCTGTGTAATCATGTTTTGTTTAGTTTCTGGCTTTTCACTCCCTTGTCTTGTTTGCATGATTACCCATTAGTTTCACCTGTTCCACGTTTGGACTCATTGTGCACTCTTGTTTGTCACCATAGCAACCATTAGTTTTCACGTCACGTCACGCACCTGTTTCACGTCTTGAGTCACGCACCTGTTTTCGTTAATCATGTCTGTAGTATTTAAGTTCAGTGTTTTTCAGTTTGTCTTTCTAACGACCTCACACCACATTTATGCTCTGTCCATTTTTTCATGTCCATCGTTCACGCTGCTCCTTTTTTGTCCATGCCAAGTAAGTTTTCTTTATTCAAGCCATAGTTTGCAAGTTTTGTTTAATTGTTCATAGTTTATTCTCCACCACTGTGCGCGCTTTTTGTTTGATCCTTTTTTTTGTATTTATAGTTAATAAATAAATCATGTACCTTCATTCCCGTCTCGCCCGTGCCAACTTTCCGTTGCATCCCGGAAAAGCAAACACCCAAGATCAAGTCTTGACATAGTTACAGTTACTAGTTACTTTATGTCAAAAGTAACTCAGTTACTTAAACCAAAAAGTAATGTGTTACTGTGAAAAGTAATTATTTAGTTATTAAATTATAGTTATTAAAAAAAATAAAATAAATAAATAAATATATATATATATATATATATTTATTTATTTATTTATTTTTTATTTTTTTAAAGGCCCCATTTAATGCCCTTTTAGCCTTCATTTTAGTACTGTTATTGCACTGGAGAATAATACAAGCTGTTGATCAACTTGACATGCATTTGCATCACTGAACTCTGCTAGGCCATGTGGTCTACATACAACACACAAAGACAAAGATATGTTTCAAAAGGCCGATTTGTTTCAGGCCAGAACAAATTGACAAAACTATTTCAAATAGCTGCAACATAACATACATAAGTAACAAACAGCGTAATAACAACATAGCTGTAAACCAAGGAAGGCACACACTACATACACAAAGCCTAACCAGGCAATTTTGTATCTCAAAGAATTCTGAAATAAAATCATGTCTGAAGCCCAGAACACTCTACACATTTCCCCAGTTTTAGTGGTACGTGTTAATCTAATCATCTGTTGTCTTTAACAGTGAGCGGCCGGGTGCAGGAGGAGAAGGAGGATTGGAGCGACTGAAAAGTCAACAAAAAAGTATCTATTGGAGAACTGTGAAAACATATTAAAAACCCTGTCATCTGCGCAACTAGCTTCTAGCGTGAATCTGTGAGACTGTAAGTAGACGAAGCTTACAACCCCCTTCAAGACTGACTGACATAATGGGTACCCCCGGTCTAAATGAACAACATACTTGGCTTCTGTAATGTTTACATTCAGCGAGACCATCTCTTTCTTAATGTTCTGTCAGCACGTTGTGATAAACATATGGAGTTATATGTGCTTTGTTGGGGGAGACCCACACACAAAAACAACAACTTAGACTTTTGGCCATTGCTTATAGAGTTTGAGGGTAGGTCATGTTGTCAATAAGCGAGCAAAACATACTTTTATTAGGCTTGTTTGGTAGTTCTTAGTGAAGGCCGTTGTATATTTTCTTAATGGTATATTTTGTTAAAGGGGAACATTATCACAATTTCAGAATTGTTAAAACCATTAAAAATCAGTTCCCAGTGGCTTATTATATTTTTCGAAGTTTTTTTCAAAATTTTACCCATCACGCAATATCCCTAAAAAAGCTTCAAAGTGCCTGATTTTAACCACCTGTCCATTTTCCTGTGACGTCACATAGTGAAGCCAACACAAACAAACATGGCGGAAAGAACAGCAAGCTATAGCGACATTAGCTCGGATTCAGACTCGGATTTCAGCGGCTTAAGCGATTCAACAGATTACGCATGTATTGAAACGGATGGTTGTAGTGTGGAGGCAGGTAGCGAAAACGAAATTGAAGAAGAAACTGAAGCTATTGAGCCATATCGGTTTGAACCGTATGCAAGCGAAACCAACGAAAACGACACGACAGCCAGCGACACGGGAGAAAGCTAGGACGAATTCGGCAATCGCCTTCTAACCAACGATTGGTATGTGTTTGTTTGGCATTAAAGGAAACTAACAACTATGAACTAGGTTTACAGCATATGAAATACATTTGGCAACAGCATGCACTTTGAGAGTGCAGACAGCCCAGTTTTCATCAATTAATATATTCTGTGTCATGACTTGGTGTGTGCTTTTCCAGGATGCAACGGAAAGTTGGCTCGTGCGAGACGGGAATGAAGGTACATGATTTATTATTATCAAAAAAAAGGAATAAATGAAAGCGCGCACAGTGGCGGAGAATAAACTATGAAACCAAAAGACTATAGCAAAAAAGTACAAACAAAAAACACGCACAATGGCGGAGAACAAACTATGAAACCAAAAAGACTATCAATATGGAACAAAAACTTACTTGGCTTGGACAAAAGTAGTTGCTTGAGGAATTGACATGAACAGAAGTATCAGGCATGAACAGAGCATAAATGTGTTGAGGTCGTCAGGACGAACAACAGAAAATGAATGAACTTAAATACTATGGACATGATTAGTGAAAGCAGGTGCGTGACTCAAAACGTGAAACAGGTGCGTGACGTGACAGGTGAAAACTAATGGTTGCTATGGTGACAAACAAGAGTGCACAATGAGTCCAAACGTGGAACAGGTGAAACTAATGGATAATCATGCAAACAAGACAAGGGAGTGAAAAGCCAGAAACTAAACAAAACATGGCTAAGACAAAACATGATTACACAGACATGACATTCTGTAGACATACCCTCATGTCAGCAGGCCAGGGAAGCTAGGGTCGATATTCCTCTCTTGATCATCTTCGGGACGGTGTGAGCCAAGACATCCAGGGGGGTTTAGCTCGCTCGTCTGCGGGAACAAACTGCCGCCATTGCTTGCCGTGCTACCGAGGTCCTTTGTCCCTGAATTGCTCACACACTCCGGCAGATTCAATGGGGGTCTGGCGGCAGATTTCTTTGACTTTATCGTTGGAAATGCATCTGCTTTGAGTGTCGCAGGATATCCACACATTCTTGCCATCTCTGTCGTAGCATAGCTTTCGTCGGTAAAGTGTGCGGAACAAACGTCCAATTTCTTGCCACTTTCGCATCTTTGGGCCACTGGTGCAACTTGAATCCGTCCCTGTTCGTGTTGTTACACCCTCCGACAACACACCGACGAGGCATGATGTCTCCAAGGTACGGAAAACAGTCGAAAAAGCGGAAAATAACAGAGCTGATTTGACTCGGTGTTTGAGAAAATGTCGGATTGCTTCCCGATCGCTCTGAGAGCGAATATTAGAAAGGCGTATAATTCGCCAAAATTCACCCATTTAGAGTTCGGAAATCGGTTAAAAAATATATGGTCTTTTTTCTGCAACATCAAGGTATATATTGACGCTTACATAGGTCTGGTGATAATGTTCCCCTCTAACATACTGTGTTGAACTTGTAGATCAGTGGTTCTTAACCTTGTTGGAGGTACCGAACCCCACCAGTTTCATATGTGCATTCACCGAACCCTTCTTTAGTGAAAAATAAAATGTTTTTTTTCAAATTCAAGAATAAGTTCTATGTTTTTTTTACTGGTGCACAAAATGAACCGTGCATGAACATCACCTTGTTCAAAGAACAAAACCAACACTGTGCATGAACTCACAACGAATTACACACCTTACACACATTACCATGAATTGATTAACGTGGACCCCGACTTAAAGAAGTTGAAAAACTTATTGGGGTGTTACCATTTAGTGGTCAATTGTAGGGAATATGTACTGTACTGTTTCATATAATGTATTCTCTTCCTTTGCAATCTGCTAGTAAAAGTTTTAATCGATCAATCAAACAACCTGCAGATGGAAAATTAGAGGGAACATTGTTTGGGGGTATCCATAATACGCCGATAGGGAGAAGTTTTTATTTCATGATAAGTCGGATGTGTCTTTACCTCCGCCGAACCCCTGAGGCAGACTCACCGAACCCCTAGGGTTCGATCGAAGCCAGGTTAAGAACCACTGTTGTAGATCTTCTATGTTCACATTTGTTTGACAACTTTAGTATGATGAAGTGTTGCGTCAATTCTTGAAAGACCTGAAATATGAAGATAAAAGGTTTCTGTCCAACAGCACGGCAGCATTGCATCTCCATCAAAGGTAAAGTCGAGGCTTGAGCTATCAATCAAGTAATACATCTGGTTGTGAGGCAAAAGCAAAGGGATGTAACAAATTGACCAAAATTAAAATAATTGTCACAATAATGTTGAAAGTGCTGAAAAATACTTATACACAAAGTGAAATCTTTAACACTGTTTTATTTAAATAAATAAATAAAACAAATTATTTCTTGGCAGATGAAACATTAAATATTGTTCGGACTTTTTAAGAGCAGTAATGTTTTTGAGTGCTTCATTTGCAAAGGTTTTTAGAGTGTTTTTTTTAATGATGAAGGCAAAATGGGTGATGTGCACTTCACATCTGTTTAATGTGACATCACATGATTTTTCATCTGTGTCATATTCCTCCAAGTATAGATCAACCACTCAGGGTTAAGAGGGCACAGCTTGTAGGTTCAAAGTGCACATTATAGCTTAGTTGCTCAGACAACAATGTGTTGGTACAAGTTTGGATTGGGGTATGTTGTTTTTTCATAGGGAACGATGTTACTGTCTCTTGTATTTGTGTTAGCATTTAAGCTAACTAGTGAGCTAGCGCTGGCTTGCTTCGTTGGTAAATAAGCTGTATGTATCACCGATCTGTGAGTTTATCAGAGTACAGTTATCAATCACGGTTTCACTGTAATTTCAATTTAAAATTGTAAAATGAACCAGATTTACTGCGGTTTATCTTTAATACCATTTATAATTATATATATCCCTACAAAATCTTTGTGAAGTGAGTTATTTACACAGAAAAATTATGTTTTTTAAATACCTAAATTGTTTCCAAATGGTGTCTGTAACACGGCAGTACAACGGCTGATCAATCAAAAGTCATCGTCAGGGACCGACTCCTTGCAGAAGCTAGCTCTCCAATCAGCTAAACAGACTCAAATACTCCACGGTTGCATATTGGTGGATTTACCAAACATTATAAATTAATAGACACTCGTAAACATGTTAGCGTATTAGCTAATGCTAACGATGTTAGCTCGATTATAAAGCATGAACAAATATGCATTAAATTGCTCCTACATACATCATACATTGGTATGGTTAGTACGTTTGAATAGTTTTAGTTATATTGTAAAACAACCTCGCTCTCAACACCAGCAAGACCAGAGAGATCATCGTCGACTTCAGGAGGAGCAGCACCGACCCTGTCCCCCTCTACATCAACGGCGAGCGTGTAGAGAGGGTCCACACCTTCAGGTACCTTGGAGTCCACATCTCTAATGACTTCTCCTGGACAGTCAACACCACATCAATCATCAAGAAGGCTCAGCAGCGGCTACACTTCCTTAGAGTCCTCGGGAAGTACAACCTGAAGCCTGACCTGCTGCTGACCTTCTACCGCTCGTCCATCGAGAGCCTGCTGACCTACTGTATTACGGTATGGCACGGCAGCTGCACTGCAGCAGACAGGGAGAGGCTGCAAAGAGTGGTCAAGACGGCTCAGAAGATCATCGGTCGCCCTCTCCCCTCTCTGACGGACATCTACACCTCCCGCTGCCTCAACAGAGCCAGTGCCATCATCAAGGACAGCACCCACCCTGGCTCTGACCTGTTCCACCTGCTGCCCTCTGGGAAGCGCTACAGGTGCATTAAAACCAAAACAAACAAGCTAAAGAACAGCTTCTTCCCCAGGGCCATAACCATCCTGAACGGACTGCCCCATTGTCCCTCATAACTGCCTTCTCTTCGGTGCAATAACCCATTCCACCAACCACCCTGTTTTTGTTTTGTTTTTTTCATGTATATATTCATTTCACACCATATTCATTGCACTTCTACATTTTTTATATTTTTATATATTTGCACATTGTTTTTCTAGCATGCACACATCGCACTGTATGGAATGGCCTCAATCTCGTTACCTTGCGTAATGACAATAAAGCTGATTCTGATTCTGATTACAAATGTTGGTTGAGGTGATGAATGAAAAATCTATGCAAGTAGAAACACTATGGACGACAATGGGGCAGAACTGCACTTCTACTTCCGGTTGAAAGCACTAAGCAGAAAGAAATACTGTAGACTAAGGGTCTCAAACTCACAGCCCGAGGGGCAATTGCGGCCCCCGAAACGATGTTTTGCACCTTAATATGAAGATTTAATGTTAGTGTGGCCCGCAAATTTTACATTAACACCTCTAAAGGCTTAGTGGCCACATGCGTGGACAGCACCTTTTAGTTCTTATTTCCAAAATTGTGTACACTACTGAATTGGGGTCTTATGGCCACTTATGTGGACACTTATACTGCCATCTGGTGGTGTCAGAAGAGTATAACATACAAAGGAATTTTGAAAAAAAAAGTGTAAATATAAGAATTAGCATGTTACTAAACATGACGTACACGTGTGTGTACTTATGGACTAAGTACATCATTTCAAAAAATTATTCTTAGTTTTTATTCTAGTTAGGGTCCAATAAGCCCAAATAGCACAGAGAAATAAAAAATAGCATGTAAACAAACAGCTTGGGCCTTAAGAGGTTAATGGGCCTTTACAATGTTGTGTGCGTAACTGAACAACCTACCAATCACGGTAGGGTACATAGCTCTCAGGGGGCGGGACATTGACTGTTTTTGATGCAAGCAGATAATTATTTCTCAAGGAGTGAAAATTACAGCAGTGTTTCAACATGTCTTTCCTTATTTCTTATTAATTCTGAATTAGTTTATGTACTGTATGTTGTCATCTTATTTTGTGTCAAAAAATAAAGATATCTGAGAAAATGTGATTTTTTTTTCCAACCAAGCTTTTCTTGTGGAATACCTGATGCGGCCCGGCCCTCACCCAGACTCGGCTTCCTGCGGCCCCCAGGCAAATTGAGTTTGAGACCCCTGCTGTAGGACTGTAGACGTTCACCCCGCAGCACCTACAGTGAGTGAACTCGTCCAAAAGATAGCGCCGAAGCACAAACAATAACACACCTTTTCAGTGTCTGTTGATAACTATACAGCGTACATGTTGGAGGTTTTGGGATATTTTTTTAACAGCGCTTTATAGGCGGAATAGAGTAAATCCCATTAGTTCCATTGTTAGCTGACTCTTGCTTGCGTTAGTTTGATGTAAATGGTAAATGGGTTGTATAAGCACTATACTGCTTTTCTACCTTCAAGGTACTCAAAGCGCATTGATTGATTGATTGAAACTTTTATTAGTAGATTGCACAGTACAGTACATATTCCGTGCAATTGACCACTAAATGGTTCAACACCGTTTCCATATGAGTTGGGAAATTGTGTTAGATGTAAATATAAACGGAATACAATGATTTGCAAATCCTTTTCAACCCATATTTAATTGAATGCACTACAAAGACAAGATATTTGATGTTCAAACTCATAAACTTTTTTTTTTTTTTTTGCAAATAACTTAGAATTTCATGGCTGCAACACGTGCCAAAGTAGTTGGGAAAGGGCATGTTCACCACTGTGTTACATGGCCTTTCCTTTTAACAACACTCAGTAAACATTTGGGAACTGAGGAGACACATTTTTTAAGCTTCTCAGGTGGAATTCTTTCCCATTCTTGCTTGATGTACAGCTTAAGTTGTTCAACAGTCCGGGGGTCTCCGTTGTGGTATTTTAGGCTTCATAATGCGCCACACATTTTCAATGGGAGACAGGTCTGGACTACAGGCAGGCCAGTCTAGTACCCACACTATTTTACTATGAAGCTACGTTGATGTAACACGTGGCTTGGCATTGTCTTGCTGAAATAAGCAGGGGCGTCCATGGTAACGTTGCTTGGATGGCAACATATGTTGCTCCAAAACCTGTATGTACCTTTCAGCATTAATGGTGCCTTCACAGATGTGTAAGTTACCCATGTCTTGGGCACTAATACACCCCCATACCATCACAGATGCTGGCTTTTCAACTTTGTGCCTATAACAATCCAGATGGTTCCACAGTTTACAAAAACAATTTGAAATGTGGACTCGTCAGACCACAGAACACTTTTCCACTTTGTATCAGTCCATCTTAGATGAACTCAGGCCCAGAGAAGCCAGCGGCGTTTCTGGGTGTTGTTGATAAACAGTTTTCGCCTTGCATAGGAGAGTTTTAACTTGCCCTTACAGATGTAGCGACCAACTGTAGTTACTGACAGTGGGTTTCTGAAGTGTTCCTGAGCCCTTGTGGTGATATCCTTTACACACTGATGTCGCTTGTTGATGCAGTATAGCCTGAGGGATCGAGGGTCACGGGCTTAGCTGCTTATGTGCAGTGATTTCTCCAGATTCTCTGAACCCTTTGATGATATTACGGACCGTAGATGGTGAAATCCCTAAATTCCTTGCAATAGCTGGTTGAGAAAAGTTCTTCTTAAACTGTTCAACAATTTGCTCACGCATTTGTTGACAAAGTGGTGACCCTCGCCCCATCCTTGTTTGTGAATGACTGAGCATTTCATGGAATCTACTTTTATACCCAATCATGGCACCCACCTGTTCCCAATTTGCCTGTTCACCTGTGGGATGTTCCAAATAAGTGTTTGATGAGCATTCCTCAACTTTATCAGTATTTATTGCCACCTTTCCCCAACTTCTTTGTCACGTGTTGCTGGCATCAAATTCTAAAGTTAATGATTATTTGCAAAAAAAAAAAATGTTTATCAGTTTGAACATCAAATATGTTGTCTTTGTAGCATATTCAACTGAATATGTGTTGAAAATGATTTGCAAATCATTGTATTCCGTTTATATTTACATCTAACACAATTTCCCAACTCATATGGAAACGGGGTTTGTAACACCCAAATAAGTTTTTCATCATGTTAAAGTCGGGGTCCATGGTAAGGATCATCCTGAAGCGACTGTCAGAAAGCGGCTTGAAGATGATCTGTAATTCATAATGTGTTCAAAATGTTGAGCAAAGAACCACCATTACATGTTATGTAGACCACAAGGAAGTGTTTTACATTTAGAAAACGATAAAATTATGCCCCCTTTAATCCGGTGTGCCTTTTGTATGAAAATAGACCTGACGAGACCCGCTCATCGGCCGTGTGCCTTATAATCCGGAAAATACGGTCATATAAAACATGTGATTTCGAAAAATGGCAAACATTTAAATACAAACAATTCTGACATCACTTCTTCCTGGATATTACAGAAAGTGCAAGAATGTGTAAGCTGCTGCTTGCTCTTCTTTACTTGTGTTGATAAACTCCTATTTTTCAATTTACACCAAATTTTGGATTTTTGCCGGAGATACGGTATATTTTTTGTCATCCTCATGTCCATCCATGTCTGTCGCATTATTTTGATCCAAGGATGGCACATGAAAACTCGCCTGAGTCCTTTTAATGAGCGCACGCTGTGAGTGTTGCAGACGGGGGCTGCAGTAGCAAAAACACACAAAATGGGAGAAAAACTCCAGGAAGGAAGGTGAAAAAAGGTGAAGAGAAGCTTTGACAAATTCATGTAAGCGGAGACGACGTGGCTGTGTGAGCGCTGCATTGCAGCTTTGCAGTCCAGAGCACTGGCTATTACTATCTACTTCAGTAATTATACTCTTTGCTAATATGAAATACCAATATCTTGTGTGTACCGCACTATAAGGCGCACCGGATTATAAGGCGCACCTTCAATGAATGGCCTATTTTGAAATGTTGTTCATATATAAGGCGCACCGCATTATAAGGCGCATATACAGTAGAGGCTGGGGTTGCGAGACCTGTTGTGGCTCAATATTGGTCCATATATAAGGCGCACCGGATTATAAGGCGCACGGTCAGCTTTTGAGAAAATTGGAGGTTTTTAGGTGCGCCTTATAGTGCGGAAAATACGGTATATATTGTGTTGACAAACTTCGTTATGTTGTAGTTGTACAAAAAAAAAAAAAATCACGTCAAAACACCAAATATCAGCATTGATAATCGCCCCATGCCAATAATTGGTCGATCTCTAATCATTCTGGTAACCGTTGCGCATTCAGGCAGTCTTTCTTGCAGGGGTCTGGAACTAAAGCAAGTCTCGTTTGAGGAGCGGGTTGAAATCCCACTTCTGACACCATCTTCGTTGGGGCTCGAGTCACCATCAGGCAGAATCAGGTTGGAGAGTTGAGACCTCTGAATTCGGGAGGGGGGGTTGAGGTGGGCGGGGCTGGGGGGAGGGGGGGTATTAAGAGGGGAGGAGTATATTTATAGCTAGAATTCACTGAAATTTAAGTATTTCTTATATATATATATATATATATATATATATATATATATATATATATACAGGCCCTAACCAATCTGGCGCCCTAGGCAAGATTTTAGGTGGCGCCCCCCCACATCTGCAGTGAAGTGTATATACTCACAAGAACCCGAATAGCTTTGTCTGTGACCTTTTTTTTTTTACTTACAACTATACCTAATATATAAAGGGGTGGAAAAGTGACTATTACCTGCAGGGCAAACATTAGCTAACCAGAAGGCAATAACAATGTAAACAAAAAACACCTGCTTAAAAGATCTAATACAAATGTCCCTGAGGAATGTAAGGTGGGAGTACTGTAATTACCTAACGTTACATTATTATTTTCCATGACAATTTAGCCCCCTCCACAATATTGACCCGACGTTAAAACAGACTAGCTATTTATTGATTAGCAATTGCCGAATCATGTAACATTAGCTTAATGCTAAAAAGCCAGGTTACTATCACATTCTGTAACAGACAAATAATTTCATGTAGGCTAACGTTACCTAGCTGCTACCTCTGTCTTTTCTCGTTTCTCCTCCTCTTCTTTTCTCTTTTTTCTTCCCTGGGCACCTGACAGTTTTGGCCGTTTTGACATCTTGTGTTGATTTTTTGATGTGGTGACGTCCAAAAAGAGTCATGATACGGGAAGGGAGGGGGCGCACCGTGCGGGGGGAGGAGGGGGGGGCGTAATGTTGTAACAAATAATATTTCTATTAGATAGGCTTTACTTTGCATTTTAATTAACGTGGGATTATTTTTTGTATTTAGAAATAGTACCAACTTTTTTTTATTTATTTATTTTTTTTCTCCAACATTTGTGGCACTGGCGTGGCGCCCCCTAATGGACGGCGCCCTTAGCATTTGCCTATACGGCCTATGCCACGGGCCGGCCCTGTATATATATATATATATATATATATATATATATATACAAACCCGTTTCCATATGAGTTGGGAAATTGTGTTAAATGTAAATATAAACGGAATACAATGATTTGCAAATCATTTTCAACCCATATTCAGTTGAATATGCTACAAAGACAACATATTTGATGTTCAAACTGATATACATTTTTTTTTATTGCAAATAATCATTAACTTTAGAATTTGATGCCAGCAACACGTGACAAAGAAGTTGGGAAAGGTGGCAATAAATACTGATAAAGTTGAGGAATGCTCATCAAACACTTATTTGGAACATCCCACAGGTGTGCAGGCTAATTGGGAACAGGTGGGTGCCATGATTGGGTATAAAAACAGCTTCCCGAAAAATGCTCAGTCTTTCACAAGAAATGATGGGGCGAGGTACACTCCTTTGTTTACACCCCAGTTTAAGAACAACGTTTCTCAAAGTGCAATTGCAAGAAATTTAGGGATTTCAACATCTACGGTCCATAATATCATCAAAAGGTTCAGAGAATCTGGAAAAATCACTGCACGTAAGCAACATGGCCAGAAACCAACATTGAATGACCGAGACCTTCGACCCCTCAGACGGCACTGTATCAAAAACCGACATCAATCTCTAAAGGATATCACCACATGGGCTCAGGAACACTTCAGAAAACCACTGTCACTAAATACAGTTGGTCGCTACATCTGTAAGTGCAAGTTAAAGCTCTACTATGCAAAGCAAAAGCCATTTTTCAACAACATCCAGAAGCGCCGCCGGCTTCTCTGGGCCCGAGATCATCTAAGATGGACTCATGCAAAGTGGAAAAGTGTTCTGTGGTCTGACGAGTCCACATTTCAAATTTTTTTGGGAAATATTCGACATCGTGTCATCCGGACCAAAGGGGAAGCGAACCATCCAGACTGTTATCGACGCAAAGTTGAAAAGCCAGCATCTGTGATGGTATGGGGGTGCATTAGTGCATAAGGCATGGGTAACTTACACATCTGTGAAGGCACTATTAATGCTGAAAGGTACATACAGGTTTTGGAACAACATATGCTGCCATCTAAGCGCCGTCTTTTTCATGGACGCCCCTGCTTATTTCAGCAAGACAATGCCAAGCCACATTCAGCACGTGTTACAACAGTGTAGCTTTGTAAAAAAAGAGTGCAGGTACTTTTTTTTTTGGTCCACTAACATTTTCATTTAATTACTATTTTTTCTTTCTTTTTTCTCCCTTATGTAATTATGTTTATATTGTTTACTTTCCTTTTTATCCAAGAAAATATTTATTTATCTTATCTATAAAAAAATAAAAATAAAATAAATAAATAAATAAATAAAAAAGGAAAGAAAGGACCTTATCTTCACCAGACCTGGTTGTAAATGAAATTAGCTTCGTTTAAAGGTTTTTTTTTTTTTTTAAAACCAGGTCCAGTCCAGATAATGTCCAAGTCGGGTCCAGCAACACACACCTTCATTCATGTACACTGAGAAAAAAACAAACCAAAAAAAACCCCCAAAAAAACCAGAAAATTTTGGAACACAACAGATTGCATATAATCTATAAACAAAATTACATTTTAAAAACAAAAACAAAAAAAGTATGTACAGTCCATCTTATGTTCAGGTCACTAAAAATTAGGGAATACAACAACAGATAGCATATAATCTATAAATAATTACACTTTCAACATAAGCCTTTGAGGACTTCCCATCTTTTTTTATGTTTTTTGGCATCATTATCGTTTTCAACCATGTAACTTTCTAAAGTTAAAAAATACTGAATAAATGTTTTAAAGAAAGTAATACTAAGTGAATATCTGTTTTTGGCCTTAAAAATAAACCTTTTACCGAGTACTATAATTAAATTGATTAAATCATGATTGTCAATGAACTCTCCCAAAATAACAGAAACCACATCAAGTACTTTCAGGTACTTTCCTGCCTCGCCTGTAGTCCAGACCTGTCTCCCATCGAAAATGTGTGGCGCATTATGAAGCCTAAATTACCACAACGGAGACCCCCGGACTGTTGAACAACTTAAGCTGTACATCAAGCAAGAATGGGAAAGAATTCCACTTTCAAAGCTTCATCAATTAGTTTCCTCAGTTCCCAATCCTTTATTGAGTGTTGTTAAAAGAAAAGGTGATGTAACACAGTGGTGAACATGCCCTTTCCCAACTACTTTGTCACGTGTTGCAGCCATGAAATTCTAAGTTGATTATTATTTGCAAAAAAATAAATACAATTTATGAGTTTGAACATCAAATATCTTGTCTTTGTAGTGCATTCAATTGAATATGGGTTGAAAAGGATTTGCAAATCATTGTATTCCGTTTATGTTTACATCTAACAATTTCCCAACTCATATGGAAACGGGGTTTGTACTTGTGAGAGAAAATGCTGAATAGAGACAGTGGGCATTGCAACAGAACAGAGATTGTCATTTTAAGTAAGTTTTAAAAGATAAGTCGACATTCAGCTTATGTAGTAAATAAAAGAAAGAAAGAATGTCACATTCATACATTACACATAGTTCTGTGGTTGTTTCACGATCTAACAAGCCTCCGTCCCAAGAAAACAAAGAGAGAGCCATCGATGCACAAAAGAACAACTGTAGAAAATAGTTTCCTCTTTCCACCAGGTTGATCTACTGTGGAACGGCTGGTGTCAGAAAAATAATTGGTCCGACTAAAGTCTACCAGAAATGCGAAAATAGATGTGGTTCAAAGCCCGGAAATGACGAGCACGGGGCATGTTGTGGCGCACCATGATTAAGACTGCAACACAAAGTCCCAGTAGAGGTAATGAGAAGTCTGTTTGGTTCTTCATCTTATACCCGTCTTCGTTAGTCGGATAGGCTGGTCCAGTGCATAGCGTGATTACAGCCCTCATTAAGGATGGACGAGAACTCTGCAAATCCCCGGACACTTGAGTAAGGAGAAGTGACAGATTGGGCTGGCCATTACAGCCATAAACTTTCTGTGTGTTTGGACTTAGAATCATGACTTAAATTGGCCCAAGATGTTTTTTCACAATATCCTATTTGACACGAGTATGCTGTCTTCTATAAATACATTTGTATGTTGGCTGTAGTCTTGTCCCGATACCGACATGTATTTTTCGGTATTTTTCTAAATGAAGGGGACCACAAAAAATGACATTAATGGCTTTATTTGAACAAAAAATCTTACCGTACATTAAACATATGTTTCTTATTGCAAGTTTGTCCTTAAAGAAGAAATAGTGAACATGCGAGATAACTTGTCTTTTATTAGTAAGTAACAGAGGTGGGTAGAGTAGCCAGAAATTGTACTCAAGTAAGAGTACTGTTACTTTAAAGATGTATTACTCAAGTAAAAGTAAGGAGTAGTCACCCAAATATTTACTTGAGTAAAAGTAAAAAGTATGTTGTGGAAAAACTACTCAAGTACTGAGTAACTGATGAGTAACATACACACTCATATCATATATATATATATATACTGTATATATATATAAAGTTAAAAAGTTAAAGTACCAATGATTGTCACACACACACGAGGTGTGGCGAAATGATTCTCTGCATTTGACCCATCACCCTTGATCACCCCCTGGGAGGTGAGGGGAGCAGTGGGCAGCAGCGGTGGCCGCGCCCGGGAATCATTTTTGGTGATTTAACCCCCAATTCCAACCCTTGATGCTGAGTGCCAAGCAGGGAGGTAATGGGTCCCATTTTTATAGTCTTTGGTATGACTCGGCCGGGGTTTGAACTCACAACCTACCGATCTCAGGGCGGACACTCTAACCACTAGGCCACTGAGTAGGTATATATATATAGGTATATATATATATATATATATATATATATATATATATATATATATATATATATATATATATATATATATATATATATATATATATACATACATATACATACATTGATATATACAGTATATCATTTATATGTATTTATTTTGCTGTTTTTGTTTACATGTTAAAGGTGTTTTAATGAATATACATGCATGTTTAACATATAGATTCCTTTCTTTCATGAAGACAAGAATATAAGTTGGTGTATTACCTGATTCTGATGACTTGCGTTGATTGTAATCAGACAGTAGTGATGATAACGTCCACGTTTTCAAATGGAGGAGAAGAAAAGTTCCTCCTTTCTGTCTAATACCACATGAAAGTGGTGGGTTTTTGGCATCTTATTTGTCCAGCTTCCATATTCGTTTTTATGCACTTTACAAGAAATATATTGGCGTCAAACTCCGTAGCTTGCTAGCTTGTTTACGCTGGCTTTCGGAGACTCTTATTTTGAAAGCGCAGGCGCGATGGAGCGGCACTTTTATTGTGAAGACAGGAACGTCCTCATGTGCGATCAGTCTTTAGGCTTATGACGGCATGTACGGTTGAAATAAAGTATCTTTTTTCCTTCACACTTTTGATTGATTGATTGGAACTTTTATTAGTCGATTGCACAGTGAAGTACACATTCCGTACAATTGACCACTAAATGGTAACACCCCAATAAGTTTTTCCACTTGTTTAAGTCAGGTCATGTGACCACCTGGCTCTGTTTGATTGGTCCAACGTCACCAGTGACTGCATCTGATTGGTGGAACGAAGTGAAACGTCACCAGTAAGGCAGGCACTTTGAAGGTCTGTCTGACAGACCAAAACAAACAAAGCGTGCATTAACAGATCGATAAAAATTAGTAGCGAGTAGCGAGCTGAATGTAGATAAAAGTAGCGGAGTAAAAGTAGCGTTCCTTTTCTATAAATATACTTAAGTAAAAGTAAAAGTATGTTGCATTAAAACTACTCTTAGAAGTACAATTTATCCCAAAAGTTACTCGAGTAGATGTAACGGAGTAAATGTAGCGCGTTACTACCCACCTCTGGTAAGTAAACAAACAAAGGCTTGTAATTTAGCTGCTGACATATGCAGTAACATATTGTGTCATTTATCATTCTATTAGTTGGTCAAAAATATTAAGGACAAGTGGTAGAAAATGAATTATTAATCTACTTGTTCATTTACTGTTAATTTCTGCTTACTTTCTGTTTCAACATGTTATATCTACACTTATGTTAAAGGAGAACATTATCACAATTTCAGAAGGGTTAAAACCATTAAAAATCAGTTCCCAGTGGCTTATTTTATTTTTCGAAGTTTTTTTTCAAAATTTTACCCATCACGCAATATCCCTAAAAAAAGCTTCAAAGTGCCTGATTTTAACCATTGTTATATACACCCGTCCATTTTTCTGTGACGTCACATAGTGATCAGGCCCGGCCCTAACCAATCTGGCGCCCTAGGCAAGAAACCGAATAGCTTTATCTTTGACCTTTTTTTTTTTTTTACTTACAACTATACCTAATATATAAAGGGGTGGACAAGTGATTATTACCTGCAGGGCAAACATTAGCTAACCAGAAGGCAATAACAATGCAAACAAAAAACACCTGCTTAAAAGATCTAATACCTGAGGAATGTAAGGTGGGAGTACAGTAATTACCTAACGTTACATTATTATTTTCCATAACAATTTAGCCCCCTCCACAATATTAATCCGACGTTAAAACAGAACTAGCTATTTATTGATTAGCAATTGCCGAATCATGTGACATTAGCTTAATGCTAACAAGCCAGGTTACTATCACATTCTGTAACAGACAAATAATTTCATGTAGGCTAACGTTACCTACCTGCTACCTCTGTCTTTTCTCGTTTCTCCTCCTCTTCTTTTCTCTTTTTTCTTCCCTGGGCACCTGACAGTTTTGGCCGTTTTGACATCTTGTGTTGATTTTTTGATGTGGTGACGTCCAAAAAGAGTCATGTTACGGTAAGGGAGAGGAGGGGGGGGGGGGGGGGGGAGGGGGGCGTAATGTTGTAACAAATAATATTTCTATTAAATAGGCTTTACTTTGCATTTTAATTAACGTGGGATTATTTTTTGTATTTAGAAATAATAGTACCAACTTTCTTTCTTTTTTTTTTTTTTCTCCAACATTTGTGGCACTGGCGTGGCGCCCCCTGATGGACGGCGCCCTTAGCATTTGCCTATACGGCCTATGCCACGGGCCGGCCCTGATAGTGATGCCGATACAAACAAACATGGCGGATAGAACAGCAAGATATAGCGACATTAGCTCGGATTCAAACTCGGATTTCAGCGGCTTAAGCGATTCAACAGATTACGCATGTATTGAAACGGATGGTTGTAGTGTGGAGGCAGGTAGCGAAAACGAAATTGAAGAAGAAACTGAAGCTATTGAGCCATATCGGTTTGAACCGTATGCAAGCGAAACCGACGAAAACGACACGACAGCCAGCGACACGGGAGAAAGCGAGGACGAATTCGGCGATCGCCTTCTAACCAACGATTGGTATGTGTTTGTTTGGCATTAAAGGAAACTAACAACTATGAACTAGGTTTACAGCATATGAAATACATTTGGCAACAACATGCACTTTGAGAGTGCAGACAGCCCAATTTTCATCAATTAATATATTCTGTAGACATACCCTCATCCGCTCTCTTTTCCTGGGGGTCTGGCGGCAGATTTCTTTGACTTTAATCGTTTGAAATGCATCTGCTTTGAGTGTCGCAGGATATCCACACATTCTTGCCAACTCTGTCGTAGCATAGCTTTCATCGGTAAAGTGTGCGGAACAAACGTCCAATTTCTTGCCACTTTCGCATCTTTGGGCCACTGGTGCAACTTGAATCCGTCCCTGTTCGTGTTGTTACACCCTCCGACAACACACCGACGAGGCATGATGTCTCCAAGGTACGGAAAACAGTCGAAAAAACGGAAAATAAGAGCTGATTTGACTCTGTGTTTGTAATGTGTTTGAGAAAATGGCGGATTGCTTCCCGATATGACGTCACGTTGTGACGTCATCGCTCTGAGAGCGAATATTAGAAAGGCGTTTAATTCGCCAAAATTCACCCATTTAGAGTTCGGAAATCGGTTAAAAAAAAAAAAGGTCTTTTTTCTGCAACATCAAGGTATATATTGACGCTTACATAGGTCTGGTGATAATGTTCCCCTTTAAAATGTAATAATCACTTATTCTTCTGTTGTTGGGATGCTTTATATTAGTTTTGGATGATACCACAAATTTGGGTATCAATCTGATACCAAGTAGTTACAGGATCATACATTGGTCATAATTTAAGTCCTCGTGTCCAGGGACGTATTTCCTGAGTTTATAAACATACATTTAAAAAAAAAAAAAACGAAAGAAGATTTTGCGATGCTAAAAAATATCGATGTAATCATAGTAGTATCGACTAGATACGCTCCTGTACTTGGTATCATTACATTGGATGTCAGGTGCAGATCCACCCATGGCGTTTGTTTACATCGTGATGCCGGTGAGCTACGGTGTGTAGTGAAGCATGTTTAGCTATTCCTCGTCCTGCAGGGATGATACTTGTAAGAAACTCACTTTATTTGCCGCCATGGAGGCGAGGATTAGTGATTTAGAAGTAGCTAAAACAATGCAGACGTTAGCCGCTAGCTAGCTAGCCATGTCTTAAAGCACCTCTTCCTGAGGGCGTTTCCGTGTTATAACTTCACCTTTTGGCTGGGATGGGAGTGTGGCAACAAAAGCAGGCTGCTGTGTTCTGAGTGGGGGTACTTAAGTAACACATTTCTTATACTAAAACATGCACAGGCACCACATGCTGATAATTTCTGTCAAAACCATTAGTTGTCTGCAGACCTGCTCAGTGGCCCTGTGGTTAAAGTGTCCGCCCTGAGACCAAACCCCGGGCGAGCCTATAAATACACTTGGCACTCAGCATCAAGGGTTGGAATTGGGGGTCAAATCGCCAAATGATTCCCGGGCGTGGCCACCACTGCTGCTCACTGCTCCCCTGTGGGGATGGGTCAAATGCAGAGGATAAAATCACCGCACCTCGTGTGTGTGTGACGATCATTGGCACTTTAACTTTAACTTGTCTGCGGATCAAATGGCTTAAACAGGAGCAACTCATCAACTTTCAGCATGGATTGACATGAAAAGAATGAGAATGCTCTGCAAAACTAAGTGTCTCAAAATCTTCTTCTACAATAAAATAGTCTTCATTAAGAGCAACAATGTCTTTTGTCTAACTGAATACTGCGAAATCCCCCTCTACAATTGAACAAACCACACGGTCTGGGCGATACGTTGTCCCAAAACAAGTAATCCAAGATGTCACATTAAAGGCCTACTGAAACCCACTACTACCGACCACGCAGTCTGATAGTTTATACATCAATGATGAAATCTTAACATTGCAACACATGCCAATACGGCCGGGTTAGCTTACTAAAGTGCAATTTTAAATTTTGCGCGAAATATCCTGCTGAAAACGTCTCGGTATGATGACGCCTGCGCGTGACGTCACGGATTGTAGAGGACATTTTGGGACAGCATGGTGGCCAGCTATTAAGTCGTCTGTTTTCATCGCAAAATTCCACAGTATTCTGGACATCTGTGTTGGTGAATCTTTTGCAATTTGTTCAATGAACAATGGAGACAGCAAAGAAGAAAGCTGTAGGTGGGAAGCGGTGAATTGCGTCATGTGTTGTGCCGGGTAACCGTAGAATGCACCCCCTGACTGTTGTGCCGGATAACACAGCCGGTGTTTCATTGTTTACATTCCCGAAAGATGACAGTCAAGCTTTACCATTGGCCTGTGGAGAACTGGGACAACAGAGACTCTTACCAGGAGGACTTTGAGTTGGATACGCACACGCGGTACCGTGAGTACGCATGCAGCTGCGGCTTCCAAACATTTGATTGCTTGCCCGTACGTGCGCGCCGCTATGTGCATGTCACGTACGTAACTTTGGGGACTTTGGGGAAATATATGTGCTGTATGAACTTTGGGGAGGTGAACGGTACTTTGGGCTGTGGGATTGAGTGTGTTGTGCAGGTGTTTGAGTTGTATTGGCGGGTTATATGGACGGGAGGGGGGAGGTGTTTGTTATGCGGGATTAATTTGTGGCATATTAAATATAAGCCTGGTTGTGTTGTGGCTAATAGAGTATATATATGTCTTGTGTTTATTTACTGTTTTAGTCATTCCCAGCTGAATATCAGGTCCCACCCGCCTCTCACAGCATCTTTCCTATCTGAATCGCTCCCACTGCCCTCTAGTTCTTCACTCTCACTTTCCTCATCCACGAATCTTTCATCCTCGCTCAAATCAATGGGGAAATCGTCGCTTTCTCGGTCCGAATCGCTCTCGCTGCTGGTGGCCATGATTGTAAACAATGTGCAGATGTGAGGAGCTCCACAACCTGTGACGTCACGCGCATATCGTCTGCTACTTCCGGTACAGGCAAGGCTTTTTTATCAGCGACCAAAAGTTGCGAACTTTATCGTCGATGTTCTCTACTAAATCCTTTCAGCAAAAATATGGCAATATCGCGAAATGATCAAGTATGACACATAGAATGGACCTGCTATCCCCGTTTAAATAAGAAAATCGCATTTCAGTAGGCCTTTAAATGGGGCCTTAAATTTTTTTTTAAAATAGATATAAGTTACTAAATAGTTACTTTTCACAATAACACATTACTTTTTGGTTTAAGTAACTGAGTTACTTTTGACATAAAGTAACTAGTAACTGTAACTACCGTATTTTCCGCACTATTAGCCGCACCTAAAAACCACAAATTTACTCAAAAGCTGACAGTGCGGCTTATAACCCGGTGCGCTTTATATATGGATTAATATTAAGATTCATTTTCATAAAGTTTCGGTCTCGCAACTACGGTAAACAGCCGCCATCTTTTTTCCCCGTAGAAGAGGAAGTGCTTCTTCTTCTACGCAAGCAACCGCCAAGGTAAGCACCCGCCCCCATAGAAGAGGAAGCGCTTCTTCTTCTACTGTAAGCAACCACCCGCCCCCGTAGAAGAAGAAGAAGCACGCGGATATTACGTTTCATTTCCTTTGTGTGTTTACATCTGTAAAGACCACAAAATGGCTCCTACTAAGTGACAGGTTTACGGTTCATGAAAAGACGCAATCTCTCCATCCGCACACGGACTACTATTTCACAGCAACTGCCTAAAGACTTTCAAGAAAAGCTGGCTACTTTCCGTGCATATTGTAAAAACAAGATAGATGAAAAAAAGATCCGGCCAGAGAACATTATCAACATGGACGAGGTTCCACTGACTTTTGATATTCCTGTGAACCGCACTGTGGATACAACGGGAGCATGTACGGTGAATATTCGCACCACAGGGAATGAGAAGTCATCCTTCACTGTGGTTCTAGCTTGCCATGCTAATGGCCAGAAACTTCCACCTATGGTGATATTCAAAAGGAAGACCTTGCCAAAAGAGACCTTTCCAGCCAGCCGGCGTCATCATAAAAGCTAACTCGAAGGGATGGATGGATGAAGAAAAGATGAGCGAGTGGTTAAGGGAAGTTTACGCGAAGAGGCCGGGTGGCTTTTTTCACGCAGCTCCGTCCATGTTGATATACGACTCCATGCGCGCCCACATCAAGCTGGTTTTTAATATATTATTAAAGTTTGACTGACCTATCTGACTGTTTTTTTGACATTCCTTTAGCGCAGTTAGATGCGGCTTATAACACGGGGCGGCTTATAGGTGGACAAAGTTTTGAAATATGCCGTTCATTGAAGGCGCGGCTTATAACCCAGGGCGGCTTATGGTGCGGAAAATACGGTAGTTACAGGTTTTCAGTAACTAACCCAACACTGGTAGTGACATGCATCTGCTACCTTACGATCACTCCTAATTCTCACAAAAAGGCAAGTCAGTACAGTGGAACCTAGATTAGCGAACCTAGTTGATTCGTGAGCTGGGTTTGTAAATAGGAAAGTTTGTATATTGAATCAAAGTTCTCCAAAGGAAACAAGGTAAACATGGATAATTTGTTCCAGCCTTGACAAAAGTCCATATTTTAGTAACATTTCGTACACTTTGAACACAATACAAAGCACTATGCAGGACTGTATATCAAACTGAACTGGCCAATGCAGCTGCCCTGCACACATGCACACATGGTCACTAGCCCTTCATTATTTTTTAAGGCAGTTGTATTGAGCATTTTGTCAGAGCGGTTACTACCATTTTCGTTCAGTCTTATCACGTTATCGTCATTAAAAAAATCATCATCGTTGACGCAAACATTAGCATATACTAATTTGTTCTTGACGCAAATAAACGGAATAATACTACTAGGGCAGGGGTCGGCAACCTTTACCAGTCAAAGAGCCATTTTGAGCAGTTTCGCAAATTATAGAAAACAATGGGAGCCGCAAACATTTTTGAAATTTTAAATGAAATAACACTGCATACAAAGTTTTTTTTTTGCTTTGTGCTATGTATAAACCAGGGGTCTCAGACACGCTGCCCACACCTTTTTATGGAATTTTTAAGGTGGTTCGGCACGCGGGTTTTAAATGAATAGCGCTTGTCAGCGTCATGCGTGCCGTGATAGTACAGCATATAGCGCCCACTACAACCAGCATGCCTGATCAGCTACATGTTGAATGGGGCTTCCGCTTGCTCACGTAGGTGACAGCAAGGCATGCTTGCTCAACAACCACACAGGTTACACTGACGGTGGCGGTATATAAAAATAACTTTAACACTCTTACTAATAATGTGCCACACTGTGAACCCACACCAAACAAGAATGACAAACACATTTCGGGAGAACATCTGCACCGTAACACAACATAAACACAACAGGACAAATACCCAGAATCCCATGCAGCCCTAACTCTTCCGGGATACATTATACACCCCCGCTACCAAACCCAAAATGTTTGATGGAGCAGGCTTGGGGTGGGGGCGGGGTGTATAATGTAGCCCGGAATAGTCAGGGCTGCATGGGATTCTGGGTGTTTGTTCTGTTGTGTTTACGTTGTGTTAAGGTGCAGATGTTCTCCCGAAATGTGTTTGTCATTCTTGTTTGGTTTTGGTTCAAAGTGTGGCGCATTATTAGTAAGAGTGTTAAAGTTGTTTTATATGGTCACCGTCAGTGTAACCTGTGTGGCTGTTGACCAAGTATGCCTTGCTGTCACGTACGTGTGCAAGCAGAAGATGTATATTATATAACAAGTGTTAATACAGATTGTAGAGGGCGCCAAATGTTGTACCATCATGGCACGCCCTTATTATAGCTGTAAGGGTGAAAATCGGTGAATATTAATCCCGGGAGTTCTCTGCGAGAGGCACTGAAATCCGGAAGTCTCACGGGAAAATTGGGGGGTTCAGCAAGCAAGCTGCTGAGCCGCACCAGAGTGATCAAAGAGCCGCATGCGGCTCCGGAGCCGCGGGTTGCCGACCCCTGTACTAGGGGATAGCATGGCAACCTGAGGGTTCCTGGTTCGATCCCCACCTTCTACCAACCACGTCACGTCCTGTTGTTTGCCCTTAATATACGATGCACAGCACAAACAGAAAATGGAAAGGGGCTCGTTACACCAACTATGGGACTTCTGCTCTACTGTGAAAGCCAGGTGTGTCATGTCTGTGTAATCATGCTTTGTCTTAGTCATGTTTTGTTTGGTTATTGGACTTTTTAGTTTCTGGCTTTTCAATCCCTTGTCTTGTTTCCATGATTACCCATTAGTTTCACCTGTTCCACGTTTGGACTCATTGTGCACTCTTGTTCGTCACCATAGCAACCCATTAGTTTTCACCTGTCACGTCACGCACCTGTTTCACGTTTTGAGTCACGCACCTGTTTTCGTTAATCATGTCTGTAGGATTTAAGTTCATTGTTTTTCAGTTTGTCTTGCTGGTGACATCCTCACATTTATGCTCTGTACATTTCCGACACTTGTTTTCATGTCCATCCTTCATGCTGCTATTTTTGTCCAAGCCAAGTAAGTTTTTGTTTATTAATGCTATAGTCTTTTGGTTTCATAGTTTGTTCTCCGCCACTGTGCGCGCTTTTCGTTCGTACTTTTTTTTGATATATTAAATAAATCATGTACTCACATTCCCGTCTCGCCCGAGCCAACTTTCCGTTGCATTCCGGAAAAGCAAACACCCAGGACCAAGTCATGACAAGGTGAAGGATTTAGTTGACTTTCGGGACCAGTTTGCGTCTTTAGGAGTATACCTAATACTAATCTCGTGTAGTCCGTTGTGTCCTTGAGCAAGACACTTCACCCTTGCCCCTGATGGGTCGTGGTTAGGGCCTTGCATGGCAGCTCCCACCATCAGTGTGTGAATGTGTTTGTGTGAATGGGTGAATGTGGAAATCGTGTCAAAGCCCTTTGAGTACCTTAAAGGTAGAAAAGCGCTATGCAAGTATAACCCATTATTTACAGTCGTCTGATGCACATACTGGAGTCTTCCAAGCAAATATCTTCGTGGCTGCAAGTAAATGAGGCAACGGGGAAATGAAGCCTGCCAAGAGCACTGCTGGAGTCACAGCTGTTCAAATGGGAAAGAGTGGGAAGCAGTGTAGACACTTATGATGTTGGGGTACTATCTCTGATTACACATTGGTGGCTTTGTAATTACAGCCCTCAACAAAGATTAAGTAGTGCACTGCTGCACTAAACCTAATAAAAAGGGCCAAAGAAGCCACAGTGACTGCAATTAGAGGCACATTTTTGGATGAGGAGAGTGGGCGAAGGTGTAAGTGCTCTGACGCACCAAGGACAGGGTCAAACCAGGGATTATTTTCGTTTGAGCAGGGTACTCTGGTCGGAGTTTCCTGCATGCAAGAGCCTTCATCAGTTCCCCTAAAGCCAGGACATCCCTCTGCAGTGATGGATGAGCAAGAAGCAGGGGGTAAGCAGGAACAGGGGTGATGAAGCCATGTGTCCCATCGGCACACAGCTGGCCGGGGGCAGAGAAATGAAAGAAAGTTGGGCATGCCTGGGGTCGGGCAAATGTAGAGGTGTGTTATAAATGGCTGCTGCTTTGGGCCAAACACTCAATTAGTTGATCTGACAAAGTGCTCTGTCTTGGCTTCGTACGATGTTTGTCCTTATTGTGCAGGTGATGCAGAACTATGTGCAGGCGAAGACTTCGAAGCTAAATGGGACACTTTCATGCTCAGTTCAAGTAAGTACATATAGAATATATTTATTATCTTGTGTTGTTATTTTTTTACTACAATTTGAATTTTACCATAGGGGAACCACCTTGTAGATTCCCTATGTATTTTTTTTAATTATCTGAGACTTAAACAAGTTGAAAAACGTATATTCAGGTTTTACCATTTAGTGGTCAATTGTGCGGAATATGTACTGCAGTGACGTGTGGTGAGGTTGATGGCTGGTGAGGCGCTGACTTCATCACAGTCAGATTTACAAACATATGAACCCTAAAGAGTATCTTATTCACCATTTGATTGGCAGCAGTTAACGGGTTATGTTTAGAAGCTCATACCAGCATTCTTCCCTGCTTGGCACTCAGCATCAAGGGTTGGAATTGGGGGTTATTAAATCACCAAAAATTATTCCCGGGCGCGGCGCCGCTGCTGTCCACTGCTCCCCTCACCTCCCAGGAGGTGATCAAGGAGGTGGGTCAAATGCAGAGGACAAATTTCATTACACCTAGTGTGTGTGTGACAATCATTGGTACTTTAACTAAACTTTAACTTTACACATACAAACTGTAGCACACAAAAAAGCACATTTAATAAAAAAAAACGTTATTATGGTCTTACCTTTACTTATAAAATAAGTCCACGAGCCGCTGTTGTGCTGGATTAATGCACCCCATGACGAGAGTGTTATATCAACTAAAGCCCTCACTTAAACTTTCCTACGTGCAAGATTGAATCTATTTAAAAAAGTGTAACCGAGGGTTTATAAATGTCGCCTATACTGTATGAAACTACAAAATAACAAACACGGAGGCTCCAGTTTACACGGGGACCACTTTATTACTTTCAAAAACTTCCGCTCCACTCAAAAGTGTCATCACTTCCGCTCTTAGCGCCTTCAAAATAAGAGCTCAAGGCATATACTGTATAACAGCGCATAACAGGAACTTAACATCACAAAGAGGAAAGCCCATAAAAATAGGTTACAAAAATTATTTAATAAGAAGCCAAAAAGTGCAAAAACAATAATGCTCGTGTTGGAGGAGTTGTCTGCAGGTGTACCTAATGTTGTGGCCCTGCAGTCATTCACAACTCCTCCAACACGAACATTATTGTTTTTGGCTTCTTATGAAATAACTTTTTTAAATAGATTCAATCTTGCACGTGGAAAGTTTAAGTGTGGGCTTTAGTTGATATAACACTCCCGTCAGGGGTTGCCGTGCATTCTACGGCGGGGGTGCAGGAGGCGAGCCTCAGCCAGTGCGTCTTTTGCAGCCGTTTTATGATCGCTCAGCACAAGAAATACGTTACACACATACAGTTGTTGACAAAATACACTGTACATTATATACCTCAGCTAACTAAACTATGGAAATGTATAATATAGTTCATATAGCAATACAGTCTCACTGCACAGCAGGCCAGCAGTTAGCCGAGTCCGCAATCCATGTTGAGGCACAACGCAGTGACGTGCCTCAACTGGCTGCTGTTCACCGCACCGTCTCTTCTCGGTATTTGAACGGCAAATGTGAAAATTCTGCGATTTTGAATAAAAATAACCTAAAACTGGTGAAGTTAAATGGAAAATAACTTTATAGTATAATCACTGGATACATTTAACAATTTAATTATTTTTTTTTCTTTTTAAATTTTTTTTCTTTCCATGATGGCAGGTGAGGCGGGTCCTCACCTGCCTCTAGTGACTGCACGTCACTGTAAACTTTGATTGATTAATTGATTGATCTTGATTTGTTATCATCCTATTTTAGTTAAAGGAAAAACGTGCGTTGTAGAGAATGAAAACGGAACATTTTTAGTTAACAAAATTAACACTGTCGTAACAAAGATCCGCTGTGGTATATTTTCCAGTCGAATCACAATCGGGCTTGCAGCGGAACAAACCCCCCTACGCTGATAAAATTCATAAAGTCAGTGCTTGATTAACTCCTCTGCGGCAGCTTTACCGTACCAAGCTATGAGTTCCGTGCTTTTTTCGTACTTTTAAAAACCACCCACGGCTCGCCTTAAATTGTTCTTCAGTGCTGGTTTCAGCATGATCACCTCTGGACATCAAGTCGTCATATAAATGGTGACTCTTTCTTGCAAATGATTGCTTTGGAAATGCTATCACCCGCTAGCTGATTCTTATTCGTTCAAGCAACAGCTGGCACCCGGACTTTTTCTTCAACCTTGTGAAGATATTTAACCCCTTAGGCAAAGTTAGCAACCATATAAATGTCCTCCTTTCTCATAATGGTTGGAAATGTGGGCATGCATCTTGAAGTGATGTGAAGGAGATGCAAGCCAAAGCCAACTAGCCAGAATGCTGAGTCTGAGCAGTTGCCTAGCAACCCGAAGCTATACAGCGAGACTGTGAGCCTTTGGACACATTTAAAGCATTTCTGATCACAGAGTGAACACTAAGACTAACCAACAGCTTTGATTGGTGCAAGATATGTCAATTGTGGAAATAAACAAGTCAGAAGTGCCGCTCGCTGTCGAAGCTCCTCGAAATGGTCGTGCCTGCATGTACAGGAAGTGATGTCATCAAAAAAGCAGCCCCCCCGATGGTTTAAAGCGGCATGCAAAATGAACGAATGAAGCGTTGCTTCGCACACAGAGGCATATTTGGCGCGATGTAACAGTTAATAAATCGAAAAATTTGCACATTGAGGCTGTGGGAGGAGATGTTGTCAGCACTGCCTGCAGGAGCAAAGGTCACCGCCTCTGTCCATGGTGCTGAGGACAGAGAACCATTAGACAGGGGCGTGGCAGTGCTGACGGCGAGACACGGCTGGCAGGTGATTATATTTCACAGGTGGTACGTGTTAGTCTAATCATCTGTTGTCTTTAACAGTAAGCGGCCGGGAGCAGAGAGAGAGAGAGAGGATACGGACGTGGCTGGAACGTCGCGTCATGCTGGAGAGAGAACTTTGATTAAAAAAATTGATTATTAAAACCTGCACGCTTGGCTCTTGTGCTGTGTCTGACAGTGGAAGCGACTTCCACAGAGGTGTTTGTAAATCGATGTTTAATTGCAAAACAAATTACCACAAACTAATAATTGTCATGAGGTCATGACAAACGCCACAGTGTCTTAAAGGGGAACTGCGCTTTTCTTAAAATGTTTCCTATGGTTCACAATCATTAGGAAATAAATGACGACGGGTGGATTTTTTTTTTAATGCATTCTAGATATCAAATAAACGTTAATAAAAGTTTGCCTACAGCAGAGCCATTGGGAAATCCACTATTCTGCCCATACAATCCGATAAATAAACTTTCAAAAAGTGCCAACAATACTCCATTTACATTTTGTGACTTGAATATTAACCAAGTATTAATGATATTGTTATTATAAGCGAAAGCGCAGGCAAATTATTCAAAACGGCGACATAATCACTTCTATATCTCCCTATGTTTACATTATCGAGAGGTCTGCTGTTTCCTTGCTTCCCTGCTCCTTTAAGTTTATTGTAGATCATAAATTTTGCATCTCACCTGGAAAGTAAATGGCCAAGGATATAATCCGACGAGTTAGGAAACTTTGACCGCCATTTAGGACCTGGAACTGGCGAGAACGACACGAAAAGAACCCCCTACCCAATTTTTTCGCGAGGATTATGAGACATTCTTCATCTAAATGGGAATGCATTAACATCCCAGCAGTCGGTATCCTAATTACAGCAGACCTTGTACAGTAAGTGATGTTTTATTTTGTTTGTTAGCTCTCATAAAGTCTGCAGTGAGCAGATATCAGTGATGAAAAACAAACAAACGTGATGCATTTTTTAAATTAATGCACCGTTTATGCTTAAAATGATCAAAATACAGAAATAAATGGTTTTATACATGTGCCTGTTACTACATGACATATATACAGTCGTCGTCAAAAGTTTGCATACACTTGTGAAGGACATGATGTCATGGCTGTCTTGAGTTTCTAATAATTTCTACAACTCTTATTTTCTTGTGATTGGAGCACATACTTGTTGGTCACAAAAAACATTCATGAAGTTTGGTTCTTTTATGAATTTATTATGGGTCTACTGTCATGTCTGTGTAATCATGTTTTGTTTCAGTCATGTTTTGTTTTGTTTAGTTATTGGACTCTTTAGTTTCTGGCTTTTCACTCCCTTGTCTTGTTTCCATGGTTACCCATTAGTTTCACCTATTCCACGTTTGGACTCATTGTGCACTCTTGTTTGTCACCATAGCAACCCATTAGTTTTCACCTGCCCTCACAACTCACGCACCTGTCTTTAATCATGTCACTATTATTTAAGCTTCCAGTTGCCAGGCTGTCTGTCTGGCGACATCATACCCCTGACACTCTGCTTCCCATTCTGTTTACCTCTGCGCACTTCATGCCATGTCCAAGTAAGTTTTTGTTTATTAATGCCACAATTAGTGTTTTTGTTTCATTGTTCGTAGTTTCTGCCTTTGTGCAAGTATTTGTTTTCATAGCCAAGTCGTTTCTCCGCCACTGTGCGCGCTATTCGTTTGTACTTTTTTTTGTAGTTATAGTGTTCACGCCACATCTGGTCCAAATCACTTGCACCTCGGGAGAACAAACCAAGCCACAGTCCCAGTCATGACAGGGACCGTGCTACCTTGGTTCTTTTATGAATTTATTATGGGTCTACTGTCATGTCTGTGTAATCATGTTTTGTTTTAGTCATGTTTTGTTTTGTTTGTCATGACAGGGACTGTGGCTTGTCCCAGTCATGACAGGGGGCTGTGGCTGTGGTGAAACTAATGGGTAACCATGGAAACAAGACAAGGGAGTGAAAAGCCAGAAACTAAAGAGTCCAATAACTAAACAAAACAAAACACGACTAAAACAAAACATGATTACACAGACATGACATCTACTGGAAATGTCACCAAATCTGCTGGGTCAAAAGTATACATACAGCAATGTTAATATTTGCATACATGTCCTTTGGTAAGTTTCACTGCAATAAGGTGCTTCTGGTAGCCATTAGAGATGCGCGGATAGGCAATTATTTCATCCGCAACCGCATCAGAAAGTCGTCAACCATCCGCCATCCACCCGACCTAACATTTAATCAGAACCGCATCCGCCCGCACCCGCCCGTTGTTATATATCTAATATAGACGATGCAAGGCATTAGTGAGGTTATAAAGCTTTTGCCTGTTAAAGAAAGGAGACTGATCCAATGCAGCACAGACATTCGCGTGCCACGCTGTCACGGCCCAGACGCACACCAGTGCGCAATCATATGGGAGCCGCGCTGAGCGCACCTCCAAGCGCGTCTCGCTGCCGGCGACGGCCGGGTATGGTGCCGACGCTCCAGCGCCATCCATTTTCAGGGCTAGTTGATTCGGCAGGTGGGTTGTTACACACTCCTTAGCGGGTTCCGACTTCCATGGCCACCGTCCTGCTGCTGTCTATATCAACCAGGGTGAGCCCCACCCCTTTCGTGAGCGCACTGCGCGCGGAGTGACCCCTGTTACGCGCCCCCGGCAACGGGGGTGGCGGGCAGGTAAGCTGCGTGGGCGTAGCGCGCGGAGTGACCCCTGTTACGAGCCCCCGGCCACGGGGGTGGCGGGCAGGTAAGCTGCTTACCTGCTGCGCGTGACGCCGGCCGCGGCGAAGGCGGACGAGGCGGGGTGTCGGTGCGGTGGGCGCGGTGGTGACCCTGGACGTGCGTCGGGCCCTTCTCGCGGATCGCCTCAGCTATGGCTCCCGGTGGGGCCCTCTCGGGGGAAGGGGCCTCGGTCCCGGACCCCGGCGAGGCGTCCCTTCTCCGCTCCGTAAAAGTGTCCATCTCTTCTTTTTTTTTTTCTTCTGTTGTGGCATATGCTGCAGGTGCCTGCTCGTTTTTCGTATGTGGGTAATAACATTTAACTATGTATATATATTTCCGAATTGGTTTAACTGCCACCCGCCTGAATCTATTTAAAATCTTTTTTTTTTTTTTCAACCGCCCGACCCGACCCGCGGATAAAATCTAATTTTTTTAAATTTCATCCGCCCGATCCGCGGATAATCCGCGGACTCCGCGGTTGTGCCCGCAAACCGCGCATCTCTAGTAGCCATCCACAAGCTTCTGGTTGAATTTTTGACCACTCCTCTTGACAAAATTGGTGCAGTTCAGCTAAATTTGTTGGTTTTCTAACATGGACTTGTTTCTTCAGCATTGTCCACACGTTTAAGTCCGAACTTTGGGAAGGCCATTCTAAAACCTTAATTCTAGCCTGATTTACCCATTCCTTTACCACTTTTGACGTGTGTTTGGGGTCATTGTCCTGTTGGAACACCCAACTGCGCCCAAGACCCAACCTCCGGGCTGATGATTTTAGGTTGTCCTGAAGAATTTGGAGGTAATCCTCCTTTTTCATTGTCCCATTTACTCTCTGTAAAGCACCAGTTCCATTGGCAGCAAAACAGGCCCAGAGCATAATACTACCACCACCATGCTTGGCGGTGGGCATGGCGTTCCTGGGATTAAAGGCCTTACCTTTTCTCCTCCAAACATTCTGCTGGGTATTGTGGCCAAACAGCTCAATTTTTGTTTCATCTGACCACAGAACTTTCCTCCAGAAGGTGTGATGTCAGAATTGAACATCCATTGTAAGCTTTTGATTGAATTGCTTTAATATCTAGAATGTGTTTAAAAAACCAAAACATTCCTTGTCATGTTTTTCACAATGATTGTGAACCAAAAAGAGTGCAGTTCCCTTTCAATGCAATTGAACTTAATTTGCTTGCATCGTCATCAATGTTGTATGCAAATTCATCTCGTACTTAATGCCCATAGATTGTGGGATGCAATCAGAATTTATGCATTTGCCATCACTTTTAAGGCACTTTAAATGAGGTACATAAAATCATGTCAAAGATTATTGCTTTTATAACTACATATCTGAGTGTGTGCATGTATGATGTGGGAGGAGTGTAGGCTTCATTGGACGCCTCCATCACCCTTCTGTTCCATTTGCAAAGTGTGATCAGTAATTATCCCTCCTCATTACTGCGACCTGGAGAGCTGGGCTTGAGGAGCTCGCTGGGACCCTTCAGATAACGTAGAGACACAGAGGCCTGTGGAGAACACCGATATTTAACCACCAACTATTGAACACACAACAGCCCTTATCTGAAGGCTCCAGCCAGTAGCACTTAACACACTGAGGAGCGTTCTTAATAGAGCATTTACAGTGAGAAAAACTGTGTTTCCATTGTGTCATACCACCGGCCAGTGTTCATTTTGACAGCAGTTTTTTATTTACCATGAATTGCGTGGACCCCGACTTAAACAAGTTGAAAAACTTATTCGGGTCTTACCATTTAGTGGTCAATTGTACGGAATATGTACTGAACTGTGCAATCTACTAATAAAAGTTTCAATCAATTTAGTTTTAGTCATATTTTAGTCATGTAAATTAGTTTTGGTCTAGTTTAAGTTGATTAAATTCTTCAACATTTTAGTAGACTAAAACTACAGTATATTTCGTCATCTACAATATTAAGTATAACAGACAATGCATCTTTGAATTTGTCTTACAGTTTTTTTTTACAGTCGCTAGGACACATTTTCCAATACTTAGGTCACTTTTTAAAAACTTTACACTGTGAGCACAACAGAAGTATAAATGGGCCAAAATCAATTATTTATTCCAATCATTTCAGGTTAGCATCTAATGCGTAAACTGTTCTCCAAATGTATACAGCAAATGACATTAGAAGCTATAAAGGTTCTATAAAAGGTAGTATATAAAGGTAGTCCTTGTTTATTAGCAATATGTTAAAAAAAACCAGGTATAAATGTACCAGATACTAGAGATGCGCGGATAGGCAATTATTTCATCCGCAACCGCATCACAAAAGTCGTCAACCATCCGCCATCCACCCGAACTAACATTTAATCAAAACCGCACCCGCCCGTTGTTATATATCTAATATAGACGATGCAAGGCATTAGTGAGGTTATAAAGCTTTTGCCTGTTAAAGAAAGGAGACTGATCCAATGCAGCAGAGACATTCAATGCGTGCCACGCTGTCACGGCCCAGACGCACACCAGTGCGCAATCATCTGGGAGCCGCGCTGAGCGCACCTCCAAGCGCGCTCGCGCCACTCAAACTGCTGCAGGCAGCTGCGTTCTATCTTGTTTTAACATCCTGTGGCACTCTTCTGGGATCACGGCGGACGAAACTGCTCATGCTCAGGGTGTTTGTGGAGGTTCGGGGTTTTGCACAAATGTGATGCACCATGTTAGATGTCCCGGTTTTGTGACTGTCGTAGACATAAACAGCGTCGCAGCTCTTGCAAATCACGTAGCCAGCATTACTATCATCCTGATTTACAACCTCATAAAAACGAGTCCACGCTGAACTTTTCTGGCCTTTTTTTCTCCTGGTCTTTAGTATTCCCTTTTTTAGTTTGTCGCGTACCACGTTTGCTGCCGGCGTTGCCATCTCTTTTTTTTTTCTTCTTCTGTTGTGGCATATGCTGCAGGTGCCTGCTCGTTTTTCGTATGTGGGTAACAACATTTAACTATGTATATATATTTCCGAATTGGTTTAACTGCCACCCGCCTGAATCTATTTAAAATCTAATTTTTTTTTATTTCAACCGCCCGACCCGACCCGCGGATAAAAACATTTTTTTTTTTTATTTCAACCGCCCGACCCGCAGATAATCCGCGGACTCCGCGGTTGTGTCCGCAAACCGCGCATCTCTACCAAATGAGCTAAGCAAATTTGTTCATATTGTTGACATCCAAATTCAGTATGAGGCTTGCAAGCCATAATCAACATATTTTTTAGACAATCACTCTATCTGCACTCTTTGCCGCGAATCTGGAGGCGAGGCTGGAAGCGTCGTCGTCGGAAGACCCACTGGAGGCAAAGCTGGAAGCGTCGTCGTCGAAGGACCCACTGGAGGAGAGGCTGGTGGCATCTGACCCATTGGAGAAGCTTGTGGCATCAGACCCACTGGAAATCAATATCTACCTTGTTTCAAACGCTGGTGGCGTGACATCATATCGTGCTGCGACAGGCAAGAGTTTTGGCCTTAATGGATGATATCCCTATCCGCGTAAACAGAACAAAGGTGGGAGTTGAAGTACCAGTACAGTGGAAAAACAAGTTACCTCCATATTGAAGCTATTATCATGTATATAATAAGAATAATAATGGATTAGATCAATAGTTCTTAACCTTGTTGGAGGTACCGAACCCCACCAGTTTCATATACACATTCACCGAACCCTTCTTTAGTGAAAAATAAATGGTAAATGGGTTATACTTGTATAGCGCTTTTCTACCTTCAAGGTACTCAAAGCGCTTTGACACTAATTCCACATTCACACATTCACACACACATTCACACACTGATGGCACGAGCTGCCATGCAAGGCGCTAACCATGACCCATCAGCAGGCCTGGCCCTAACCAATCTGGCGCCCTAGGCAAGATTTTAGGTGGCGTCCCCCCACATCGGCAGTGAAGTGTATATACTCACAAGAAACTGAATAACTTTGTCTTTGACCTTTTTTTTTTTACTTACAACTATACCTAATATATAAAGGGGTGGAAAAGTGACTATTACCTGCAGGGCAAACATTAGCTAACCAGAAGGCAATAATGTAAACAAAAAACACCTGCTTAAAAGATCTAATACAAATGTCCCTGAGGAATGTAAGGTGGGAGTACTGTAATTACCTAACGTTACATTATTATTTTCCATAACAATTTAGCCCCCTCCACAATATTAACCCGACGTTAAAACAGAACTAGCTATTTATTGATTAGCAATTGCCGAATCATGTAACATTAGCTTAATGCTAAAAAGCCAGGTTACTATCACATTCTGTAACAGACAAATAATTTCATGTAGGCTAGCGTTACCTACCTGCTACCTCTGTCTTTTCTCTTTTCTCCTCCTCTTCTTTTCTCTTTTTTCTTCCCTGGGCACCTGACAGTTTTGGCCGTTTTGACATCTTGTGTTGATTTTTTGATGTGGTGACGTCCAAAAAGAGTCATGATACGGGAAGGGAGGGGGCGCACCGTGCGGGGGGGGGGGGGGGGGGGGGGCTAATGTTGTAACAAATAATATTTATATTAAATATGCTTTACTTTGCATTTTAATTAACGTGGGATTATTTTTTGTATTTAGAAATAATAGTACAAACTTTTTTTTTTTTTCTCCAACATTTGTGGCACTGGCGTGGCGCCCCCTAATGGACGGCGCCCTTAGCATTTGCCTATACGGCCTATGCCACGGGCCGGCCCTGCCCATCAGGAGCAAGGGTGGAGTGTCTTGCTCAAGGACACAACGGATGTGATGAGCTTGGTAGAAGGTGGGAACCCTCAGGTTGCTGGCACGGCCGCTCTCCCAAACGCGCCGCCCACAAAATATTTTTTTTTTTCAAATTCAAGACAAAGTTATGTTTTTTTACCGGTGCACAAAATGAACCGTGCATGAACATCACCTTGTTCAAAGAACAAAACCAACACACACGCAACACAACTCACAACAAATTACACACCTGCAAATCAGATGGAAAATTAGAGGGAACATTGTTTGGAGGGTATCCATAATATGCCGATAGGAAGAAGTTTTTATTTACACGATGAGTCGCGTGTGTCTTGACCTCCGCGGCAGAGGCTCTGCCAAACCTATACCTGCCAACTACTCCGGTTTTCCCGTAATTAGTACGGTTTTCATCAACCTATTCCGGGTTACGGTTGCAGTGATTAAAAAATACGGTTTTTCATTAATTAAAAAAATATATTTTTTTTAAGTTTTATTCACGAAATCGCGTAACAACAATGACAATCGACACTGCTTCCCGTAACTTCCTATCGAGCCATTCCGAATGCCATGCGCGAGGCTATTTATAGCACCGCTGCATAGCACGAGGAACCAGTTGCCATTGTTTCCAAACGAGCGAACGATCATGGAATCAGCCGGAGAAAAACCGCAAACGAGTCTTAAACCGAAAAGAAAACTGCAGTCATTCCGTGAAGAATATTCAAAAGCCTATCCGGGAATAATTATCCGTTCCAAAAAGGGTGAAAACTACGCGAATTGCACCTTGTGCAGACAAGATTTTTCGATCGGACACGGAGGAATTAGCGATGTAAAAGACCACGTTGGGACACAAAAACACAAGTCTAATGCCGTTGCTAGCGATACAAGTGGAAAACCTTCAACGTTTTTCGTCGCCCAAACAGATTCTTTGGATGTGATAAATGCCGAAGTTTTATTTACGGAGGCAATAATTGAGCATGGACTTCCAATCGCACTGGCTGATCACATGGGACAGTTATTTCGGAAAATGTTTCCCGACTCGAAAATCGCAAAAAAATATGGATGTGGTCGAACCAAAACATCAAACATTATTCAGTGTCTTGGAACAGAATCCTCAAAAAGTATCGCCGATGTCATGAAGACGGAACCATTTAGCACGTCGACTGACGGCAGCACCGATTATGACGATGTAAAACTGTAACCCATTTGTGTTCGATATTTCGATGACGACATTGGAAAAGTATTGTCAGTACTTCTGTCTTTGAGGGAATGCAATACGGCTTCCACAGGCAAAAACATTTACAAAATACTCGCGAAAGAAATAGACTCAAACGAAATTCCTTGGCAGAATTTGGTTTGCTTTGCTGCCGATAATGCTGCAGTGATGATGGGATCTAAAAAGGGTGTTGCAGCTTTCATTACGGAAATGTCTCCTTCGGTTTACATCGCCGATAAGTACAGTTCGTAGCATAAAAAAACTCACAAAACATAACATTTTAAGTAAATCTTTTATTACATAAACAATAAATCAAATCAAAAATAATTTCTGTGTACAGTATATCTTTTTATTTGTGATAACGATAACATGTTCAAAACAAGTAATATATAACTATCATACTATTCTATTACTCTTTATTAATTTGAAAAATGTCGTCATGAAGTTTTATATTTATATATAATTGCAAAAAAATAATATATAATTTCAAACTATTGAAGTTAGCTTACAGAATAAACATGTCAATCAACCCATATGATTTTTGCTGTAATATTTTTGTTTTGAAGTCACTGTGACTGATAGAAAAGTGATGGTTTTAGCAACTGAATGCTAATAATCATTTTGCGTCGGGGGGCGAACCTGAACCCCCCACCAGGACTTTGTCCTGGACCTACACAGCCCCTGGACCCTGGCTACTAGGTTTTTCTGATTTCAAAAGTTGGCAGGTATGCAAACCCCTGAGGCCGACTCACCGAACCCCTAGGGTTCGATCGAACCCAGGTTAAGAACCACTGGATTAGATCTATATAGCGCTTCACAGAGAAGTGGGAACCCATCATTTATTTACTCCACATTCACACCTGATGGTGGTGAGCTACATATGTAGCCACAGCTGCCCTGGGGTAGACTGATGGAAGCGTGGCTGCCAGTTTGCGCCTACGGCCCCTCCGGCCACCTCCCATCATTCATACACCAATGTGAGCGGCACTGGGGGCAAGGGTGAAGAGTCTTGCCCAAGGACACAACGGCAGTGATTTGGATGGCAAGAGGCGGGGAGCGAACCTGCAACCCTGAAGGTTGTCGATCTCACTCCTTAGTTGTGAACAAAACTCTGAGATACTTGGGGAAAGATCTCCTCCCCAACCTGGTAATAGCACTCTACCCTTTTCCGGGCGAGAACCATGGACTCAGACTTAGAGGTGCTGATCCTCAGTCGCTTCACACTCGGCTGCGAACCGATCCAGTGAGAGCTGAAGATTCTGGCCAGATGAAGCCAGCAGGACCACATCATCTGCAAAAAGCAGAGAACTAATCCTGCAGCCACCAATACAGATCTCCCCCAACGCACTGACTGCGCCTAGAAATTCTGTCCATAAATGTTATGAACAGAATCGTCGCTACATCTGTAAGTGCAAGTTAAAGCTCTACTATGCAAAGCAAAAGCCATTTATCAACAACATCCAGAAACGCCGCAGGCCTCTCTGGGCCCGAGATCATCTAAGATGGACTGATGCAAAGTGGAAAAGTGTTCTGTGGTCTGACGAGTCCACATTTCAAATTGTTTTTGGAAATATTCGACATCGTGTCATCCGGACCAAAGGGGAAGCGAACCATCCAGACTGTTATTGATGCAAAGTTGAAAAGCCAGCATCTGTGATGGTATGGGAGTGCATTAGTGCCCAAGGCATGGGTAACTTACACATCTGTGAAGGCACCATTAATGCTGAAAGGTACATACAGGTTTTGGAACAACATATGACTGCTTATTTCAGCAAGACAATGCCAAGCCACATTCAGCACGTGTTACAACAGTGTGGCTTTGTAAAAAAAAAGAGTGCGGGTTCTTTCCTGGCCCGCCTGCAGTCCAGACCTGTCTCCCATCGAAAATGTGTGGCGCATTAGGAAGCGTAAAATATGACAGCGGAGACCCCAGACTGTTGAACGACTGAAGCTCTACATAAAACAAGAATGGGAAAGAATTCAAAGCTTCAACAATTAGTTTCCTCAGTTCCCAATCGTTTATTGAGTGTTGTTAAAAGAAAATGTGATGTAACACAGTGGTGAACATGCCCTTTCCCAACTACTTTGGCACGTGTTGCAGCCATGAAATTCTAAGTTATTGCAAAAAAAAAACAAAGTTTATGAGTTTGAACATCAAATATCTTGTCTTTGCAGTGCATTTAATTGAATATGAGCTGAAAAGGATTTGCAAATCATTGTATTCCGTTTATATTTACATCTAACACAGTTTCCCAACTGATATGGAAACAGGGTTTGTATGTTGAGATGCAATTTGCAAACCTTTTGTCAAGCCTGTGTCCTCAACAATAAGTCAGTCTGCAGTTTATTGGCAATTGTGTCAGTCAATGTGTAGACGTCATCAGTTCATGCTCACATATTTGGATGAGCCTGGTGCAGAATCCAAGGTATGTATCCTGTATAAGACGGGACATGCCCAGACAAGGATGGTTTCGCTCTTTTGTGCTGCAAAAGTGCGATGTATACTAAGACAATCTGAACAGTCCAGTTGTGATCGATTCAATGCCCTGAGAATACAAAGATCTGGATGAATGAGAATATGCATAGGCTTATGTCAACACAACACAGCCGTAAAGTGTGTAAGGTACAGACACAGTACCTCCCCGTAATGATAGGCCTTTCAGTTAGTGCAGGGGTCGGCAACCTTTACCACTCAAAGAGCCATTTTGACCCGTTTCACAAATTAAAGAAAACAATGGGAGCCACAAAACTCTTTTGAAATTTAAAATGAAATAACACTGCATATACAATTATTTTTTGCTTTGTGCTATGTACAAACAAACTATTATGGGTTACAATTATGAAATCAATGAACGACTGCAGAGAAAATTAAATGAAATTTCTGCATGCAACAAAACGTTTTTAACTCCGAAAAAGACGCCGGGTTGAAGGTTTAGTAAAATACTTAATGTCTATTTAAGTCCTCCTTGCAGTAATGAAAAAACAAAACGCCGAACTTAAATTATCCACTGGCAGAGAACCAAAAATGCCGTCCTCTCTCTCTGTGCCGTCATCCTTTTACTGGCGCCGTGCAGTCAGCTGCCAAGCTGAATAATAAAATGTCTATTTCACTGAACAATTAAAAAATGTGAATATATGCAAAATTATAGGAAATTAAAATATTTATCATACTCGGTCAATGTGATTTCTGAACCGCAGCGCACAGCGTCTCCTGTATGACGTCACCTTTATCTTCACACAGGATTGTAAACTCTCATCTGTGAGGCGTGTGCGTTGTTGGTGGGCGGGGTTGGGAGGGCTACAAGGGATTCTGGGTATTTGTTCTGTTGTGTTTATGTTGTGTTACGGTGCGGATGTTCTCCCGAAATGTGTTTGTCATTCTTGTTTACGCCGGATAGTCGAACCTCGGATTCAGGAGGAACAGTGTGGTTTTCGTCCTGGTCGTGGAACTGTGGACCAGCTCTATACTCTCGGCAGGGTCCTTGAGGGTGCATGGGAGTTTGCCCAACCAGTCTACATGTGTTTTGTGGACTTGGAGAAGGCATTCGACCGTGTCCCTCGGGAAGTCCTGTGGGGAGTGCTCAGAGAGCATGGGGTATCGGACTGTCTGATTTTGGCAGTCCGCTACCTGTATGATCAGTGTCAGAGCTTGGTCCGCATTGCCGGCAGTAAGTCGGACACGTTTCCAGTGAGGGTTGGACTCCGCCAAGGCTGCCCTTTGTCACCGATTCTGTTCATAACTTTTATGGACAGAATTTCTAGGCGCAGTCAAGGCGTTGAGGGGATCTGGTTTGGTGGCTGCAGGATTAGGTCTCTATTTTTCGCAGATGATGTGGTCCTGATGGCTTCATCTGGCCAGGATCTCCAGCTCTCGCTGGATCGGTTCGCAGCCGAGTGTGAAGCGACTGGGATGAGAATCAGCACCTCCAAGTCCGAGTCCATGGTTCTCGCCCGGAAAAGGGTGGAATGCCATCTTCGGGTTGGGGAGAAGACCCTTCCCCAAGTGGAGGAGTTCAAGTACCTCGGAGTCTTGTTCACGAGTGAGGGAAGAGTGGATCGTGAGATCGACAGGCGGATCGGTGCAGCATCTTCAGTAATGCGGACGCTGTATCGATCCATTGTGGTGAAGAAGGAGCTGAGCCGGAAGGCAAAGCTCTCAATTTACCGGTCGATCTACGTTCCCATCCTCACCTATGGTCATGAGCTTTGGGTTATGACCGAAAGGACAAGATCACGGGTACAAGCGGCCGAAATGAGTTTCCTCCGCCGGGTGGCAGGGTTCTCCCTTAGAGATAGCGTGAGAAGCTCTGTCATCCGGGGGGAGCTCAAAGTAAAGCCGCTGCTCCTCCACATCGAGAGGAGCCAGTTGAGGTGGTTCGGGCATCTGGTCAGGATGCCACGCGATCGCCTCCCTCGGGAGGTGTTTAGGGCACGTCCGACCGGTAGGAGGCCACGGGGAAGACCCAGGACACGTTGGGAAGACTATGTCTCCCGGCTGGCCTGGGAACGCCTCGGGATCCCCCGGGAGGAGCTGGACGAAGTGGCTGGGGAGAGGGAAGTCTGGGCTTCCCTGCTTAAGCTGCTGCCCCCGCGACCCGACCTCGTATAAGCGGAAGAAGATGGATGGATGGATGGATTCTTGTTTGGTGTGGGTTCACAGTGTGGCGCATATATGTAATAGTGTTTAAGTTGTTTATATCACCCCCCTCAGTGTAACCTCTATGGCTGTTGACCAAGTATGCGTAGCATGCAGAAGTTGCATACAACATGAGACCAAGGCGGAACGCAGTTTATATGATGAAAAAGCGGACGCGACGACAGGTCTTAGAGGACGCTAAAGGCAGTGCCATCACAGTACGCCCTCAATATTGTTGTCCGGGTGAAAATCGGAGAATGGTTGCCGTGGGAGATTTTCGGGAGGGGTACTGAAAATCGGGTTATTCCGGGAAAAATCGGGTGGGTTGGCAAGTATGCAGCTGAGCCGCATCAGAGTGATCAAAGAGCCGCATGCAGCTCCGGAGCCGCGGGTTGCCGACCCCTGAGTTAGTGTGACAAACCACATTTTTCTAAAAATTGACATAAAACTGTAAAATAAATTTGATGAAATACTGTAGCTTTCCTTGGCAATTTGACCAAATAGTGTTTGGGTCAACATGTGAACAATAACATTTGGGCTTTGACCCTGTAACTGAAACATAAATAGAAGATTGTGTTGTCATGGATTTTATATATAGCAATACAGGTAACGAGAGGGGGCAGTTATCGCACTAAGATGCAGTAGCAGGCCTTGTGTTGTAGCCATTGGCGTTGTTAGGCCTATTTTAGGGGGGCTACAGCCCCCCTAAAATATTCTTAAGCCCCTCCCTAAATAATTTGGTGTTATATATATATATATATATATATATATATATATATATATATATATATATATATATATATATATATATATATATATATATATATATATGTATATATATGTATGTGTGGGAAAAAAATCACAAGACTATTTCATCTCTACAGGCCTGTTTCATGAGGGGGGGTACCCTCAATCATCAGGAGGTTTTAATGGGAGCATTCGCATACCATGGTTTATATAGGGCACAGAGTGGGTGGGTACAGGCTGGCCTAGGGGCGTGGTGATTGGCTCATGTGTTACCTAGGAGGTGTTTCCGTCTATGGCGGCATGTTGTTACAATTTCGCTGCGCTTGTTGAGGGATGACAGGTCTGGACGGTAAATAATAAACAGTTTCTCTTTCAAGCATAGGTTGCATCTTTTATTACCACTATTGTAAGGTGTGCTGGATGCAAGAATTTGCCATTTTTTTGAATATTCAACATTATTGTCTTTGAGGTCCCAAATGTATATATATATATATATATATATATATATATATATATATATATATATATATATATATATATATATTTTTTTTACAAATACATATTCATTATAAAGTGGCCCGAATATGAGTTTAAATAAATAATCATATAACCTGTTATTATTCACTCAGTTTCCCCTCACTTCATAGCGTAAGGTAAAGAGCCCCTTTAGTGCATCAGTACCCAATCCATTCCACTTGTTCATATAGAAAATGCCAACATCACTCAAATTCCAGTCCGCATTTTCTCTGCGACCTTGCTTGCGGTCCTGCAGGTGTACGAAGCACATTATCTTCCTTTACAATGAGTGAAGCTGCACGAAACCCTGTGGGTGCAATTGTAAATAATTTAGTTTTTAAGTTTTGTGTTTCTTGTAGAATCTATGTAAAGTAATGTACATTAGCCTATTGTTAAAATAATGAAAAAAAACATCATTAAATATATTTGTTTTATTGTATTGTTACATTAATAGCTGTTGTATTATTATAGGATGGCTTGTTAAACATTTCATAGGATTTTCAGAGGGAAGAAAAACCAAGACATTTAATATAAAATGTAAAATGAATAAATACATAAAAAGAAAAAAAATGGTTAAAAGCCATCGTCCCGGGGAGCATTTCATTTCGTCCCGTGCATTTTTTTAAAATAATAATAATAACAATGAATAATTTCTAAGTCTTTGTTAGCCGTTTGTGAAGTTTTGTGCTTGTGCGTAACGTTCGCTCGCATCCTGTGCATCTCCTGGGGGCTAAGCCCCCCCCTGTCCTTAAAAGCTAGTGACGCCCCTGGTTGTAGCCAGTTGTGCCACTGTTCAGGACAGAAACACATTTGGCAGCCACAGCGAGGTTTTCAGCCGAAATCTCTTCAAATTGTCTGCCTCTGCTTTTGGATTTACACCATCTCCATTATTTAGCCAGCCAGCACTAACTGCCTAATGAAGCATTCAGTGGTGCCCTCAAGTTTGACTTTAATGTCAATTCTGTATAGTGTACAATACAATAACGAAATTCTACAGATAGCATATCAGCAGTCCAAATTGGATAACTCTTGGGATTTTGTTTTGGAAAGGCTTGTATTATGACATGTTAAACATTTTATTGAGACTGGGATTATATTTCAAAAATAATGATCATAGTCAGGCTTTTATCCTCCACTGTTTCAGTTGAATATTAGAGCTGCCAGATTAAAAGTTAGGACAACTTCAACTCTTTATCCGTGTGCTGCATCTCATTCTTTTTATCAGTGAAATCTGTGTTGGTGATCTTTGAACATGGGTTGTTAATCCTTGCAAGGCCCAGGCGGAAAGCTTGGGTAATTGGGCCTCCTCACCATAGGCGCTACAACACGTCGACCAGAGTCTGCCTTCTTATTTCTTGAAGAAAGAAAAAGTCACTGAAACTTTTATTTTCACCATTTCCTGACACACATTTTGGGCATTTTTGATTTGATCATTAAATGGGAACATTATCACAATTTCAGAATGGTTAAAACCATTAAAAATCAGTTCCCAGTGGCTTATTATATTTTTCGAAGTTTTTCAAAAAATTTTACCCATCACGCAATATCCCTAAAAAAAGCTTCAAAGTGCCTGATTTTAACCATCGTTATAAACACCCGTCCGTTTTCCTGTGACGTCACATAGTGAAGCCAACACAAACAAACATGGCGGAAAGAACAGCAAGCTATAGCGACATTAGCTCGGATTCAGACTCGGATTTCAGCGGCTTAAGCGATTCAACAGATTACGCATGTATTGAAACGGATGGTTGTAGTGTGGAGGCAGGTAGCGAAAACGAAATTGAAGAAGAAACTGAAGCTATTGAGCCATATCGGTTTGAACCGTATGCAAGCGAAACCGACGAAAACGACACGACAGCCAGCGACACGGGAGAAAGCGAGGACGAATTCGGCGATCGCTTTCTAACCAACGATTGGTATGTGTTTGTTTGGCATTAAAGGAAACTAACAACTATGAACTAGGTTTACAGCATATGAAATACATTTGGCAACAACATGCACTTTCAGAGTGCAGACAGCCCAATTGTCATCAATTAATATATTCTGTAGACATACCCTCATCCGCGCTCTTTTCCTGAAAGCTGATCTGTCCAGTTTTGGAGTTGATGTCAGCAGGCCAGGGAAGCTAGGGTCGATATTCTTCTCTTGATCATCTTCGGTGGAACAAACTGCCGCCATTGCTTGCCGTGCTACCGAGGTCCTTTGTCCCTGAATTGCTCACACACTCCGGCAGATTCAATGGGGGTCTGGCGGCAGATTTGTTTGACTTTATCGTTGGAAATGCATCTGCTTTGAGTGTCGCAGGATATCCACACATTCTTGCCATCTCTGTCGTAGCATACCTTTCGTCGGTAAAGTGTGCAGAACAAACGTCCAATTTCTTGCCACTTTCGCATCTTTGGGCCACTGGTGCAACTTGAATCCGTCCCTGTTCGTGTTGTTACACCTTCCGACAACACACCGACGAGGCATGATGTCTCCAAGGTACGGAAAACAGTCGAAAAAACGGAAAATAACAAAGCTGATTTGACTCGGTGTTTGAGAAAATGGCGGATCGCTTCCCAATGTGACGTCATCGATCCGAGAGCGAATAATAGAAAGGCGTTTAATTCGCCAAAATTCACCCATTTAGAGTTCGGAAATCGGTTAAAAAAATATATGGTCTTTTTTCTGCAACATCAAGGTATATATTGACGCTTACATAGGTCTGGTGATAATGTTCCCCTTTAAGCCTTCTCAAATAAGGTGATAATTGTCTTCATCTCATTAAGGGGATCACAAATTATTTACCAATGTATTCATGAGAACTAGGTTGATTATTTGTTTGATCTGTTTGTGTTTCAAACTGAGCACGGGATGTTCACAAACAAATGTGCAACAAATTGCTATGAAATGGAAAACGAGTACCGTATTTTTCGGACTATAAGTCGCAGTTTTTTTCATAGTTTGGCCGGGGGTGCGACTTATACTCAGGAGCGACTTATGTGTGAAATTATTAACACGTTACCGTAAAATATCAAATAATATTATTTAGCTCATTCACGTAAGAGACTAGACGTATAAGATTTCATGGGATTTAGCGATTAGGAGTGACAGATTGTTTGGTAAACGTATAGCATGTTCTATATGTTATAGTTATTTGAATGACTCTTACCATAATATGTTACGTTAACATACCAGTTGGTTATTTATGCCTCATATAACGTACACTTATGCAGCCTGTTGTTCACTATTCTTTATTTATTTTAAATTGCCTTTCAAATGTCTATTCTTGGTGTTGGCTTTTATAAAAAAAAATTCCCCAAAAAATGCGACTTATATATGTTTTTTTCTTTCTTTATTAAGCATTTTCGGCCGGTGCGACTTATACTCCGGAGCGACTTATACTCCGAAAAATACGGTAGTATTAAATTGCTTCTTCCTACTCCTTTCGGACACGTTGTAAGGAGAAATTGGACAAATGCGATGTTCCATATTGTAATTGTATCAATCAATGTTTACTTATATAGCCCTAAATCGCGAGTGTCTCAAAGGGCTGCACAAGCGACATCCTCGGCTCAGATCCCACATCAGTGCAAGAAAAAACTCAACCCAATGGGATATGGTATGCGCGACTGAAATAAATTTAAACCATAACCAATGTTATCAATTTGTGAAACTTCATTGTCTGGTAAAATATGACATTTGTAGTTTGTATTATAGGTCTTAGTTGAAATTAATAATTAAAAATGTGGTAGTCTGCTACAAAGCAAAGATGTAGAGAGAAACATCAAATTTTCGTCATGCAGGCTGATAAAAACCAGAAAGATAAAGATGAGTTTTGGCGTATTTTTTTTTACACTCTGACAATCATCTTTTCGATTATCACCTTGGCATTTGCAAAAGGTCACAGATTGAAAGACAATAGCATATCAAAACCTCAAGAAGATGACGTCTCGTTAAAAAACAAAGGAATTATTCCAGAAATAGCGACATCTATTCACCAACAGTAGTCGTAATAAGTACCATTCAAAAAGGGGGATTTGCAAGGGGTCATTTGAAGGTCAATTGGCGGGGCTTATATACACCACTCGGTAAACGGGGGTAGCAGGGGATGATGTCAAACTCATTGGGGGTGGCCCGAACAAGAATTAAAACTGGAAGTACAAATGTATGTCATACTCAGATTTTTAAGAAAGCTTTTTTGTTGTCCATGCGTCATAATTATTTGTGATTCTTGCAGGCGGAAGTTAGTATCACTTTGTAGTTTTTAAGAGTCCGCCATCATTTTTGTATTTCAGACATCATAATGAGGGCATAAGTTGGTGTTATATCCAGCCACCTTCTTGTCTCTATTTTGTTTTCTAAATTTGCCATCTTTTTTTTAATTTCGCGTCTATCATACCGTATTTGTGACACAGTATTGTTGTTCATTATTGTCAGGTTCAAACACCGATGACATCTGTTAAACAAGACAAGAGGCAAATAATTAAACAGACATGATTAAATTTGGACTCAATTGAGGAGAAATGTGTCGACCTGTAACCTCTTACAGTGTCACCCACGCTCTGGTGAAAGATTGTACCCCTCCTTCTTTATTTGACTTTCTCTGACCACATGACCACAGCTGCTTCCAAAGGGAAGTGGGTCGTAAACAGTGTTGCCTTTGGTTACAGAACAGTTCAAAAGAAAAGGTCGTAAACACTTCACAGAAGAGGTCGTAAATGAGTTTAAAAAGAGGTTCGTAAAACAGTTCGAATAGGAGGTTCAAAAAGAGGTCGCCTGGAAATTGGGCAGATCCTGCCTTTTCTCCGCTTTGAAGTCCTTGGGTTAGAACAATATATTTATGTTGATTACCATACATGAAAGAAAACAGAACATCTTCACGCTGCTTCCCCCTTACACAGTGGAGTTTTACGAGCCTTACTCTTGGTAGGTTTCAAAGACAGCTTTTGCTTCTCACCGGGCACTCAAATGTAACACAAAGTTTTTTGTGATAACTTAGAAACAATTATTCTAACAATTATATTGCTTGTTATTCGTTACGTGACTTCTTCCCTGAAGTGAAAATAATTGGTGGTCGACCAAGCCAAAATTGCTGCTGTGCAGCAAGCAGTGCACAAAATCAAGAGCCTAGATCTTTCCTGCAAAAAGCACATACGAGCAAAAAAAATCAAACTATGCAATAGAATAGATCCCAATACTTTATCAAAAAAAGATTTGTCGAGCGTAATCAAGGATTATCTGTCGTGTTATTGTTATCGTTATATGTTAATGTATTATGTTGTCGACATTAAGGGTAGGCCGAGGAACCTGCACACGGCAGACACAGTTTTGCTTACCACAATTATCCAAATTATACAATTTATTCAATCAATTATCTTTAAGATCACTTTGTTAAAATCGACATGTAGGTGAATGAACACAAACAAAACACAAATACAAGCAAAATAACGCTATTTCTAACCAAACTTTTTCTTCTCAAAAAAAGAGGAGAAATATAATCTCAGAGAAAAATGTAATTTAAAACATCTGTATGCACGTACAACACTTAAGACCTTCAGTATATCAATATGTGGAATTAAATTATTGAATGGATTAAGCAAAGCTAATATGTACTAATATGATCGACTTCAAGAAACTCTTCAAACTTAAAGTGTTTACAAACTACAAAGAAGAAGAACCATGATACACATTCTGGATTTATTCATTCTTTCATTCTCAAACTAATCTTACTTATCTCATTGTATGTAATATGACTTACTTCACCAATTATTATTTATTTATTTATTTTTATTGTCATTACTTATGGAGTATATTGTGAATAAATTGAGAACAGGAAGTGAACAAAAGTTTTAGCAACTGTTATGTAAAAGAAAAGGGGTAGGATTAAATAAGCTCTGCTTCTTCCTACTCCTTTTCGAACATGTTGAAAAGAGAAACCGGAAATTGTGATGTATCATGTTGTATGCATGCATGTTCCAAATAAATTTAAACTCAAACTCAAACTCAAACCAACATTACAAAAATAAGACACAAAAACTAAATAAATACCGTATTTTTTGGATCATAGGGTGCACCGGGCCTATTCAGGTCATACAAAAGGCGCACCGAATTATAAGGTGCATTAAAGGGGTCATAATATGATATTATGGTCCACTTAACATGTGATGGTGATTATTTGGGGAAAGTGTTGCATAGATGATGTTTTACAGATCATCTTCAAGTAGCCTTCTGAGCGTCTCTTCAGGATGTGCCGTTTTGTGAGCGGTCTTACCTACGTGGCTCACCTTCGACAGCGTCTTCTTCCCGTCACCTTTGTTGTAGCGGTGTAGCGTGCAAGGACGGGGGTCGAAGAAGTGTCAAAAGATGAAGCTAACTGTTTTAATGACATTCAGACTTTACTTCAATCAATAACGAAGCAGCGTCTCCTCATCCGTGGCTCAATAAAGCAACATCAACACCGGAAATGTGAAAAAACGTGAAAAAACGTATGATCGGAACCCTCTAATAACTAAAGTTCCGTGGGTGAATTGCGTAAACCCACTACAGTTTTTAGCGCTTTGATAGCTAGTCTACTGACAGATTATAAGTAAGAACTTTACGCTACTTTATATGAATGGCAACAGCAGAAGATGAATGCCACATAAGAAGATAGAGAAAAAGAAGAAGCTTATGACTACAGCGTCATACGGACTACAATGGCGGACGCACGCACATTTTCAGAACTTATGCAGATCCCAAATACACATCAGCAGGTACCAGAAAGTGAGAAAAGTTGGTTTTGCATAATACTGTGAAACAAAACACCAGGTAATATGTCTGCTAATAGGTGCCATTTTGCGGTCCTTATACACACACCATAATAATACTCGTAGGTTTAATAGCTTACTGAAGTCGTTCTAAAAACATTTTTACAGATTCTTGAGCGCCGTTGTAATGTTCTAAATTCTCAATGGAACATTTGAAGTTTTGGTGTTGTTTACTTCCATCATATTGCAGTCTATACGTATCTCTTATGTATGACTGCCATCTACTATTCACACTTATCATTACACCATGTACCAAATAAAATTGCTTCAAAGTCAGTAAGCACAACCAGAATTATGCCGTACATTAGGTGCACTGTCGATTTTTGAGAAAATGAAAGGATTTTAAGTGCGCCTTATAGTCCGGAAAATACGGTATACAATATTTGCATTACTAAATCCTCAATACTTATAATAAGAAGCACATTAAAAGGGAATTTAGTTCCGGAAGGAATCCAGACGTTGTTTCTCTACTGGGAAGAGACGACATCTAAAATTTGCGCCTGCCGTGGCCGGTGTTTGGGTTAGTACGGATCCTGAGAGGCCCCAGCAGAGACGCGGCTGGTGCTACTTGGCCCAGCCGTGGTTAAAACAACACAAATAAAAGACCACAATGCTTCGAATTTTGGGTCGACAAAACTTACCAAACAGAAGCAGCAACAATCTCAAGACCCCAACACAGGCGTGTTTCCAACCACTGACAGAATGCGCATTAAAGCGCTCACAGAAGCACCGCACTAAACAATAACAAAAAATGGTAGAGCAGCCAAGCACAGCCAAATGGGTTGAAGAGGGAAGTGTGCCGCCTCCCCAAACATCAAACGCAGATGGCTGAAACGAACGACGGCGTTATGCAAAAGCCACAACGGCGCTGGAAAAAGGCAATAGATTTGAGTGCAAACGCACAGTGCAAAAGGGCTTGAACTAGTAGACAACGTGCACAATTTACTGACAAGGAGTACAGCAATACAACAGTCGAGCACCACAGGAGGCATCACGCACGGTACCCCACAGTCCAATAGAACTGCTTTGATTGCTGCCAAGGGCAAAATTCCTACAGGCACAACTGCCACGTATCCAACACATGGGAGAGACAAGGGAATCCGCGCCACCACAGGCCTGGATTTAAATGCCTTTGGCCCCACCCCACAATCCACAGCGTAACAGCCAGGTGCGCTAGAAGGTGCGGACCAAGAACAGACCGAGGGACGGCAGACGTTTCTCACACTGCCACACTTGTTAGATTTTTAACGTGGACCTCGACTTAAACAAGTTGAAAAACGTATTCGGGTGTTACCATTTAGTGGTCAATTGTACGGAATATGTACTGAACTGTGCAATCTACTAATACAAGTTTCAATCCAATGCAATACATTTTTTTCCGCAAGTAAACAACGGTAACTAAAGAGTAAGGGCAGGTAAAACTAATCAGATGAGCCATCTGCCTCAGGGGCTATCGGCCGTGCTTGTGGGGGCGCTTTTGTGTCAGCATCCTGGTGGCCATGGTCTGATGACGTCCTGGTGCAGATGGCTCCTGTGATAGTGTTTACTCACATGTCTCCTCTGTACTCAGCCATGCAATCATTGGTCCATATAGTTGCATATGTGTGTATGTTGTGTGTGTGTTTGTGTTTGGTATCTGTGCCTGTGCTTACCTATGTGATAATGGGGGATATGGGTCACCCGTATGTATGTATATATGTATATATCTACCTACTCAGTGGCCTAGTGGTTAGAGTGTCCACCCTGAGATCGGTAGGTTGTGAGTAGGAATGATGTTTGTTAAGAATTGATCGATTCCGATGCCATTATCGAATGCTCTTATCGAACCGATTCCTTATTGATTCTCTTATCCATATAGGTTGTTGTATATGGAAAAAAACACACAATACTTTGTTTAACAAAAGTTAACTTTTCAAGCTGACTGTTATTACCCTCAAAAAATAGAAAATAAATATTGACTGTTAGTGCCCTTTTAAGTGAGCCACCTAAGAAAAATACATGCAGGGAAAATCTTGCATTCATTCGTATTGTACAGCACTTTACATTTGAAACGAATCTCAAGAGTAATGGTGTTGTTTACTTTTTGCTCCACTACATGTCAGCAAAATACTATTATTAACCTACTTGTATTCGTCTGTGTTCACCAAGTTGAAGGAGATAAGATTTGTCATCATTATTCTCGTTAGCTTGCGAGTAATGTTGTTACTATTGTTGCGTTTGGACCGGTTGTTCCTCCCAGGGAATTCAAGCGGCTGGTCGCTCCCAAGCTCTTTATGACAGTGCAGCTGAGTAGAAGAACCACCAGAGACAGAATAGGTATTTTGTAATTTTATCTCCAAAGCTTTGGAAACATAATGAGACCAGTCCAGCATAGAACATTCAATCGCGCAGCTAAGATGGTCTGCCCTAAAAAAAATGGAAACCTTCTCTTCTATAAAGTCTCTCTCCCTCCCACCCTTGTTGTCTTGTCTTTCCAGCCCAAACACATGGCCATTCTCCTCCGCAGCTGGACACAAGAACAGAGAAGGAGAAGGAGTATCTCTCCTCCTTACATTCCAAAGTCAAAGTTAGCACACAGTATTTGCAGACAACCAAAAGACCACAATTGGAAGAAAAACACTAGCTGTTTTGTAATATGATTATGAAAATAAAGAAGTAACACTTAAATACGGATATATGTAAATATCTGCCTCCGACAATCTCCTCACTCATCTTGCTGTGCTCTGCGTTATACCTCGCCATGGTAAATGGGTTACGGAGCAAACACTGCCCTGGTCACTCTGGCTGTCATGAATGTCGTCATCTGAAATAGGATAACGTTAACATTATCTTAATTCACATCTTGCAAGCACTAGTTTATTAGACAGACCTGCAAACTCTCGAGTGATGTAGGCTACAAGATACCGTTAACGTTATTAGACACATACAAAAAGGCTAACGTTAACGTTACTGTTAGCCACTGACTATGCTTCGGTAACGTTACTGCAATCCTGGTTGACATTAAGAGGTAACGTTACTTTAGCTTAAAGGCTACAAGTGAACAGATATGGAAATGAACCGGCAACAGTTAACGTTAGTTACTCGCCAGCACTATCACTGGGACTGCAGGTTAAAGCAGAGGAAGAGGGGCGTGCTTCGTCATCTCTGTCGCTGCTTCTCCACGTGTCGAAGACCCGACACGTTTCTCTAACCTTCAGGTTATGTACGGCCTGAACATGTTTGTTGTACTGCTCCCCTTACAGGAAAGCGAAGCCTGGCAATAATTGCAGATAGCCGTTTCCTTGCGTATTTCTTAGTAAAGTGAAGCCATGGAGTGTTTTTTTCCGGTCCATTGTTGTTGCTGCTTCTGTATCTGCCGCCGAACGACTGAGCTACGTCATTTCCTGTGACGTGTCACAGGACATTCCCAGGGATTCGAATAAAGAACCAAATATTTTTCTTTACTATAGTGGCTTCGATAATGGGAACTGTTTCTCAAAAAGAGATTTGAATCCATGGAATCGGTTCTTTTCTCATCGAACAATCGGGAGAACCAGTTTTCTAACATCATCCCTAGTTGTGAGTTCAAACCCTGGCCGAGTCATACCAAAGACTATAAAAATGGGACCCATTATCTCCCTGCTTGGCACTCAGCATCAAGGGTTGGAATTGGGGGTTAAATCACCAAAAATGCTCTCCTCACCTCCCAGCGGGTGAACAAGGGGATGGGTCAAATGCAGAGGACACATTTCACCACACCTAGTGTGTGTGTGTCAATCATTGGTACTTTAACTTTAATGAAAGGCACTTTATAAATAAAGCTTGATTTGATTTGATTTATATCAGTGGTCACCTATGCAACTTATTGAAAATCCATCCATCCATCCATCCATCTTCTACCGCTTATCCAAGGTTGGGTCGCGGGGGCAGCAGCCTAAGCACGGAAGCCCAGACTTCCCTCTCCCCAGCCACTTCGTCCAGCTCCTCCCGGGGGATCCCGAGGCGTTCCCAGGCCAGCCGGGAGACATAGTCTTCCCAACGTGTCCTGGGTCTTCCCCGTGGCCTCCTACCGGTCGGACGTGCCCTAAACACCTCCCGAGGGAGGCGATCGGGTGGCATCCTGACCAGATGCCCGAACCACCTCATCTGGCTCCTCTCGATGTGGAGGAGCAGCGGCTTTACTTTGAGCTCCCCCCGGATGGCAGAGCTTCTCACCCTATCTCTAAGGGAGAGCCCTGCCACCCGGCGTAGGAAACTCATTTCGGCCGCTTGAACCCGTGATCTTGTCCTTTCGGTCATAACCCAAAGCTCATGACCATAGGTGAGGATGGGAACGTAGATCGACCGGTAAATTGAGAGCTTTGCCCTCCGGCTCAGCTCCTTCTTCACCACAACGGATCGATACAGCGTCCGCATTACTGAAGATGCCGCACCGATCCGCCTGTCGATCTCACGATCCACTCTTCCCTCACTCGTGAACAAGACTCCGAGGTACTTGAACTCCTCCACTTGGGGCAGGGTCTCCTCCCCAACCCGAAGATGGCATTCCACCCTTTTCCGGGCGAGAACCATGTACTCGGACTTGGAGGTGCAGATTCTCATCCCAGTCGCTTCACACTCGGCTGCGAACCGATCCAGCGAGAGCTGAAGATCCTGGCCAGATGAAGCCATCAGGACCACATCATCTGCAAAAAGCAGAGACCTAATCCTGCAGCCACCAAACCGGATCCCCTCAACGCCTTGACTGCGCCTAGAAATTCTGTCCATAAAAGTTATGAACAGAATCGGTGACAAAGGGCAGCCTTGGCGGAGTCCAACACTCACTGGAAACGTGTCCGACTTACTGCCGGCAATGCGGACCGAGCTCTGACACTGATCATACAGGGAGCGGACCGCCAAAATCAGACAGTCCGATACCCCATACTCTCTGAGCACTCACCACAGGACTTCCCGAGGGACACGGTCGAATGCCTTCTCCAAGTCCACAAAGCACATGGTTGGGCAAACTCCCATGCACCCTCAAGGACCCTGCCGAGAGTATAGAGCTGGTCCACAGTTCCACGACCAGGACGAAAACTTATTGAAAATGTTGATTGCAAATCAGAAGCATTGGGGAAGACGGGCTGAATAAGTACTACACCAAAAGCAGACCGATCACAGCCTTTAGGGCTCGCGCTACCATGACACCAGCTCCGTTTTTTTCCCCAGAAGTCCACGTTACGCTAAGCAGGAGGTTCTGGAGGTGTAATGTTCACCTGCTTCTCTACACAGGAGAATGCAAGCTTAATATAGTTATCCAAATTTTACCCGAGAGCTGCATTCATAGCAAGTCGCCCACGTCTAATCCGAATCAACGACAGAGGATGTTTCAGGTAAGGATTACAGCGACGGTTTTACAAGCAGTCTGCTGTCAATCTGCTGAAAATGTTGATCGGGTGCCAAGGGCCTTGAAAAAGTGTTGCTATTTAGCACGTTAAGATGTGAACACGCTATAATGTTCTTTGTTATGCTGGTTGAAATGTCCATTTCAATTTTAGGATGATGCTCCTTTAGTGTTCTCGGCTGCCTCACAGGGGCCGTTGGACATTGAGGTCACTGGAGTGTTATCGATGTTTTGATTATTATTATAACCCGCCATAACGTTCCTTTGCTATCTTACACAATTAGGGCGTCTGAGACTCTTATTTGATATTTGGTCACACCACCGGTCTGCATTTTAATCAAGCTCTCTTTCCAAGCCATTAAAACTGGAAAGTGACGTTTATTATGCTGCTGGGGAAAATAAACAAGCTCTAATTGGCTCGCGCTGAGCGCGTTCTCCTCCCACCTTGGCCCTTGGAAAAAAACCTGTCAGTGAGGCTCGACGGCGGTCTGACCTTAACAGATTCACCTCTCGCTTCCAGAACAAAAAAATGAAAATGGCCTCAAGGAACGGCGCGCCAGACTTTAATTTATGAATACGCAGGCAGTATTGACATCGAACGTTCATGAGCGTGAAAAAGGCCCCATTATGTAACAAATGTAAATTATCTTAATTGCATGGCTGACCTTGCAGCCATGTAGCCGTGCAATTTCAACAAAATAGAATCAGAATCAGAATACCTTCATTGTCATTGTATGGAAACAACAAAAGTGAACAGAAATCCAGCTCAGTGCCTTTAAAACAACCTACATGAAATAGTCTTAAGACAAGAAACAATAATAAAACAATTTAAAATTTAAAAACATAATAAAATGTAAAAACATATTGCACAGTAGATCTCTATCAGAGGTAAGCAAGTTAATAAAGTGGTGAGTGTTCAGGTAAGTGCAGAGTTTAGGGCAGGGGTCGGCAACCCGCGGCTCCGGAGCCGCATGCGGCTCTTTGATCACTCTGATGCGGCTCAGCAGCTTACTTGCCGGACCCCCCCCCCCATTTTCCCGGAAGACTTCCAGATTTCAGTGCCTCTCGCAGAAAACTCCCGGGATTAATATTCACTGATTTTCACCATTACAGTTATAATAAGAGCATGCCATGATGGTAGAGCATTTGGAGCCCTCTACAATCTGTATTAGCAGCGTGCCCGCCCAACCACTTGTTATACAGTATGCATCTTCTGATTGCACACGTATGTGACAGCAAGTCATACTTGGTCAACAGCCACACAGGTTACACTGACGATGACCATATAAAACAACTTTAACACTCTTGCAAATAATGCGCCACACTTTGAACCAAAACCAAACAAGAATGACAAACACATTTCGGGAGAACATCTACACCTTAACACAACATAAACACAACAGAACAAATACCCAGAATCCCATGCAGCCCTGACTCTTCCGGGCTACATTATACACCCCCGCTACCACCAAACCCCGCCCCCACCCCAAGCCTGTTCCCTCACACATCAGCCCCCCCCCCCTCCCCCCTGTGCATCAGTTGAGGTGGGCGGGGTTTGGTAGCGGGGGTGTATAATGTATCCCGGAAGAGTTAGGGCTGCATGGGATTCTGGGTATTTGTCCTGTTGTGTTTATGTTGTGTTACGGTGCAGATGTTCTCCCGAAATGTGTTTGTCATTCTTGTTTGGTGTGGGTTCACAGTGTGGCGCATTATTAGTAAGAGTGTTAAAGTTTTTTTTATACCGCCACCGTCAGTGTAACCTGTGTGGTTGTTGACCAAGTATGCCTTGCTGTCACCTACTTGAGCAAGCGGAAGCCCCAAACAACGTGTGGCGGGTCCGGCATGCTGGATGAAATGGGTGCTATATTCTGTACCGTCACGGCACGCATGACGCTGACAAGCGCCATTCTCATAAAACCGGCGTGCCGCACCAGCATTCAAATTCCAAATTAAGGTGTGGGCAGCGTGTCTGAGTCCCTTGGTTTATACATAGCACAAAGCAAAAAAACCTTTGTATGCAGTGTTATTTAATTTTAAATTTCAAAAAAATTTTGTGGCTCCCATTGTTTTCTATAATTTGTGAAACTGGTCAAAATGGCTCTTTGACTGGTAAAGGTTGCCGACCCCTGGTTTAGGGCAATAACAGCTCTAGGATAGAAACGGTTTTTCAATCTATTTGTCCTTGCTCTGATGGTCTTATAACGCCTCCCTGAGGGCAAGAGTTCAAGCCAGTGGTGACCAGGGTGGGATGAGTCCCTGAGGATGCTGTTTGCTCTCCTGTTGCAGGTGTCTCTTATACAGGTCCTCTAGAGATGTAAGAGGACATGCAGTGACCCTCTGGGCCGTATTTAAAATATGTGACACTGTAATTTTTTTATTAGATTGCTTGATGCTGTCGACCAAAAAAATCTGAGAGAAAGCCCCCATTAGAATCTAATTTTATGTTTGCTGAGTGTGTTATTATAGGGTTGTCCCGATACCAATATTTTGGTACGGGTACCGGTACCGAAATGTATTTCGATACTTTTCGAAATAAAGGGGTCCACAAAAAAATTGCATTGGCTTTATTTTAAAACAAAAAAACTCACAGTACATTTAACATATGTTTCTTATTGCAATCAAAGAACAATGTTGTCCTTAAATAAAATAGTGAACATACAAGACAACTTGTCTTTTAGTAGTAGTAAGCAAACAAACACTCCTAATTAGTCTGCTGACGTATGAAGTAACATATTGTGTCATTTATCATTCTATTATTCCGTCAAAATTATAAAGGACAAGCTGTAGAAATTGATTATTAATCTACTTGTTCATTTACTGTTAACGTCTGGTTATTTTCTGTTTCAACATGTTCTATCTACACTTCTGTTAAAATGTAATAATCACGTATTCTTCTGTTGTTTGACCCTTTACATTAGTTTTGGATGATACCACAAATTTGGGTATTGATGCGATAACAAGTAGTTACAGGATCATACATTGGTCATAATTTAAGTTCTCATGTGTCGAGGGACAAATTTCCTGAATTTAAGAGTATAATATTAATTTGTAAAGAAAAAAAAAGTTTGTGACAATAAAAAATATTGTTGTAATTATAGTAGAAACGACTAGATACACTGTTGTACTTGGTATCATTACAGTGGATGTCAGGTAGTAGATCCACCCATGGCATTTGTTTACATTGTGACGCCGGTGAGCTACCGTATCCTTCTACGGCAGGGGTCTCTATTAGCAGACATATTACCTGCCGTTTTGTTTCACAATAATCTGCAAAACCAACTTTTCTTACCTTCTGGTTCCTGCTGATGTGTATTTGGGATCTGCATAAGTCCTGAAAATGTGCACGCGTCCGCCTTTGACGTCCATAGTCGATAAGCTTCTTCTTTTTCTCTACCTTCTTATGTGGCATTTATCTTCCGCTGTTGCCATTTCTAATATAAAGTATTGTAGAGTTTTTACTTATATCTGTCAGTAAACTAGCTATCAAAGCGCTAAAAACTATAGTGGGTTTACATAATTCACCCAAGGAACTTTAGTTATTAGAGGGTTCCGGTCACATTTCCTGCGCTGATATTGTACTAGTGAGCCACGGATTGTTATTGATTGAAGTAAAGTCTGAATGTCATTAAAACAGGTAGCTCCATCTTTTGACACTTCTTCCACTCCCGTCCTTGCATGCTACACCGCTACAACAAAGATGACGGGGAGAAGACGCTGTCGAAGGTGAGCCACGTAAATAAGACCGCCCACAAAATGGTGCATCTGTCATGTCTGTGTGATCATGTTTTGTTTTAGTCATGTTTTGCTTAGTTATTGGACTCTTTAGTTTCTGGCTTTTCACTCCCTTGTCTTGTTTCCATGATTACCCATTAGTTTCACCTGTTCCACATTTGGACTCATTGTGCACTCTTGTTTGTCACCATAGCAACCCATTAGTTTTCACCTGTCACGTCACGCACCTGTTTCACGTTTTGAGTCACGCACCTGTTTTCGTTAATCATGTCTGTAGTATTTAAGTTCATTGTTTTCAGTTTGTCTTTCTGGTGACATCCCACAATTATGCTCTGCACATTTCTGACACTTGATTTCATGTCCATCGTTCATGCTGCTCCTTTTAGTCCATGCCAAAGTAAGTTTTTGTTCCATGTTTATAGTCTTTTGGTTTCATAGTTTGTTCTCCGCCACTGTGCGCGCTTTACGTTTGTACTTTTTTTTGATATATTAAATAAATCATGTACTCACATTCCCGTCTCGCCCGAGCCAACTTTCCGTTGCATTCCGGAAAAGCAAACTCCCAGGACCCAGTCATGACAGCATCCTGAAGAGATGCTCAGAAAGCTACTTGAAAATGGTCTGTAAAACATCATCTATGCAACATTTTCACCAAAGAACCACCATTACATGTTATGTAGACCACAAGATAGTGTTTATGACCCCTTTAATGCGCCTTTTCATCCTAACCCTAACCCTTACTCTTTTAATCCAGTGTGTCCTATGGTCTGAAAAAATACGGTAAATCATTTCAAGTCTTTGTGGTCCATGTGGTTGTCACTTTGTGTGGCTACTACTCCATACAATAAAATAAGTGTTACATGACATCATAGCAAGAAGGTAGGCAGGCAACCATAGCTTGAAGGGGAAGGCCTATCATGTTCTTATTTCCTGTCCCTGCTCTCGGAAGTAGACATGAAGCACAGAGTGGATTGTCACCGTTGACATCAAATTAAGTATATCAAATAGGCTCAGTGTGGAGGCCCCGCAGCGTGTCCCAAGGTAACAGAGATGTGTCTCACTGATCCCGGGTAACAAAGATGAAAGAAAATGTTCCTGTTCAAATAAGTAAGTAAATGCATCATAACTGCCAGAGTCTCTCTGGAATAAAGGCATAGTGCTCCTCCTCTTCTGGAAAGCATTTCAAACTTTATAGGATTTCTGCTTTCTCTTTTTTTGTCATACGTGACATTGCCATGCTACAAAGTATTTGTATTTTCTATGAAATATTTTCACTTAACTTAGTTATGGTAAATGGGTTATACTTGTATATGTCACGGTTTGGTTGCGGCCAGGGGCGTCACTAGCTTTTAAGGACAGGGGGGGCTTTGCCCCCAGGAGATGCACAGGATGCGAGCGAATGTTACGCACGAGCACATAACTTCACAAACGGCTAACAAAGACTTAGAAATTATTCATTGTTATTATTATTTTTTTTTTTAAATGCACGGGACGAAATGAAATGCTTCCCGGGACGATGGCTTTTAACCATATATTTTCTTTTTCTTTTTATGTATTTATTCATTTTACATTTTATATTAAATGTCTTGGTTTTTCCTCCCTCTGAAAATCCTATTAAATGTTTAACAAGCCATCCTATAATAATAAAACAGCTATTAATGTAACAATACAATAAAACAAATATATTTAATTATGTTTTTTTCATTATTTTAACAATAGGCTTATGTATATTACTTTATATAGATTCTACAAGAAACACAAAACTTAAAAAATAAATGATTTACAATTGCACACACAAGGTTTTGTGCAGCTTCACTCATTGTAAAGGAAGATAATGTGCTTCGTACACCTGCAGGACCGCAAGCAAGGTCGCAGAGAAAATGCGGGCTGGAATTTGAGTGATGTGGGCATTTTCTATATGAACAAGTGGAATGGATTGGATACCGACGCACGAAAGGGGCTCTCTACCTTACGCTACGAAGTGAGGGGAAACTGAGTGAATAATAATAGGTTATATGATTATTTATTTAAACTCATATTTGGGCCACTTTATAATGAATATGTCGGCATTTATTTGTAAAAAAAACAAAAAAACACCAAATAATTTAGGGGGGCTTAAGAATATTTTAAGCCCCCCTAAAATAGGCCTAACAACGCCAATGGTTGCGGCTTACTGCGCGGTTCATTCTCCCGGCATGCAAACGGACGACTCCGGACCGGACTTGCAGGTAGGAACATGATTTAATCTTGAAACAATACTCAAAGAGTTACAAAACTAAAAACTAGGTGTCGATCGCACTTGAAGCTAAGTACTTAGCATGGGCTAGGAGGCAAGCAAAACTTAGCACTGGAATCATGATTTTGAAAACTTACTAGCTGTGGCATGAACAAACAAATCTTACGTCACAGTAGCGTGAAGCAAACAAAGAAGCCAGACCGACTGACTGGCAAAGGCAGGCTTAAATAATGTCTTTTGATTAGCAACAGGTGAGCGTCCCGAACACAAGAGGCAGGTGAAAGCAATACGTAGCCATGGTAACAACCCAAAGGTGCACAAACAGGAACTAAAGGAGTCCAAAACTAACAGAAAACACAAAACATGATCCGGACCACGGATCATGACAGTATAGCGCTTTTCTACCTTCAAGGTACTCAAAGCGCTTTGACCCTATTTCCACATTCACACTTTCACACACTGATGGCGGGAGTTGCAATGCAAGGCCCTAACCACGACCCATCAGGAGCAAGGGTGGAGTGTCTTGCTCAAAGACACAACGGACGTGACGTGGTTGGTAGAAGCAGGGGATCGAACCAGGAACCCTCAGATTGCTGGCACGGCCATTCTCCCCTGGTTAGTAGTTACGGATTTCTACCAATTAGCTTCGATGCAGCTAAATCTGTATATGTGTTATGCAAATGAATTATGTTCTTTTCTGTTATAACAAATCTATGACAGCGTCTTACCAAGTCAGCCGCCACACAGAGGATGAAATAACACCTGGAATCTCCAACCGCCGTCAAGATGGAGCATCATCTGGTGATGTGATTACTTAAATCCCAAGTCATTTTTGGTTGCTTATTACAATCTACCAATTTGAACAGCTCATATGATAGAAATGGTGCACCTCAGTAATAATGTGGAGAATGAAGGATATATATATATATACATTCATATATCCATATCATATATATTATATACAGTCGCGATCAAAACTTTACATACACTTGTAAAGAACATAATGTCATGGCTGTCTTGAGTTTCCAATACTATCTACAACTCTTATTTTTTTTGTGATTGGAGCACATACTTGTTGGTCACAAAAAAAAATCATGAAGTTTGGTTCTTTTATGAATTTATTATGGGTCTACTGAAAATGTGAGCAAATGTGCTGGGTCAAAAGTATACATACAGCAATGTTAATATTTGCTTACATGTCCCTTGGCAAGTTCCACTGCAATAAGGCGCTTTTGGTAGCCATCCACAAGCTTCTGGTTGAGTTTTTGACCACTCCTCTTGACAAAATTGGTGCAGTTCAGCTAAATGTGTTGGTTTTCTGACTTAGACTTGTTTCTTCAGCATTGTCCACACGTTTAAGTCAGGACTTTGGGGTTTTGTGGCCAAACAGCTCAATTTTTGTTTCATCTGACCACAGAACTTTCCTCCAGAAGGTCTTATCTTTGTCCATGTGATGTCAGATGAAACACAAATTGAGCTGTTTGGCCACAATACCGGGCAATATGTTTGGAGGAGAAAAGGTGAGTCCTTTAATCCCAAGAACACCAATTCCTACCGTCAAGCATGGTGGTGGTATTATTATGCTCAGGGCCTGTTTTGCTGCCAATGGAACTGGTGCTTTAAATGGGACAATGACAAAGGAGGATTACCTCCAAAATCTTCAGGACAACCTAAAATCATCAGCCCGGAGTTTGCGTCTTGGGCGCAGTTGGGTGTTCCAACAGGACAATGACCCCAAACACACGTCAAAAGTGATAAAGGAATGGCTAAATCATGCTAAAATTAAGGTTTTACAATGGCTTTCCCAAAGTCCTGACTGAAACGTGTGGACAATGCTGAAGAAACAAGTCCATGACAGAAAACCAACTAATTTAGCTGAACTGCACCAATTTTGTCAAGAGGAGTGGTCAAAAATTCAACCAGAAGCTTGTGGATGGCTACCAAAAGCGGCTTATTGCAGTGAAACTTGCCAAAGCTGGAGCTAACTTTTTTAATGACATTCAGACATTACTTAAATCAATAACGAAACAGCATCTCCTCATCCGGAAACAACAACACCGGAAATGTGTCCCGTGAAAAACCGTCCAACCGTCCTTGGGTAAATAATGTAAACTCACTACACCGGTATGTTTTAGCGCTTTCATGGCGAATTTACTGACAGATATAAGTAAGAACTTTACACTACTTCGTATTAGAAATGGCAACAACGGAGGATGAATGTCCCATAACAAGACGATAGAGAAAAAGAAGAAGCTTATCGACTACTGTGTTGCACGCAATTTTTCAGGATTTATGCAGATCCCAAATACAGATCAGCAGGTACCAGAAAGTAAAAAAAGTTGGCATATAATATGTCTTACCTTATACACTCACCATAATAATACTCGTATGTTGAAGCACATCAAGCGGTGCGGCTTCATAGCTTACCAAAGCCGTACTAAAACATTTTGATAGATTTTTGAGCGCTGTGTGCAATGTTCTATATTTTCAATAGAACCTATAAAATGTTGGTGTTGTTTATTTGAGTCATATTGCCATCGTAGTGCAGTCTATACGTATCTCTTATGTTTGACTGCCATCTACTGGTCCCACTTAACACTACACCATGTACCAAATAAAATTGCTTCGCAGTCGGTAAGCAAAACCAGAATCATTTTGAACATTAGGCGCACCAGGTTATAAGGCGCACTGTTTTTAAAGGGGAACATTATCACCAGACCTATGTAAGTGTCAATATATACCTTGATGTTGCAGAAAAAAGACCATATATTTTTTTAACCGATTTCCGAACTCTAAATGGGTGAATTTTGGCGAATTAAACGCCTTTCTAATATTCGCTCTCGGAGCGATGACGTCACAATGTGACGTCGCATCGGGAAGCAATCCGCCATTTTCTCAAACACCGAGTCAAATCAGCTCTGTTATTTTCCGTTTTTTCGACTGTTTTCCGTACCTTGGAGACATCATGCCTCGTCGGTGTGTTGTCGGAGGGTGTAACAACACGAACAGGGACGGATTCAAGTTGCACCAGTGGCCCAAAGATGCGAAAGTGGCAAGAAATTGGACGTTTGTTCCGCACACTTTACCGACGAAAGCTATGCTACGACAGAGATGGCAAGAATGTGTGGATATCCTGCGACACTCAAAGCAGATGCATTTCCAACGATAAAGTCAAAGAAATCTGCCGCCAGACCCCCATTGAATCTGCCGGAGTGTGTGAACAATTCAGGGACAAAGGCCCTCGGTAGCACGGCAAGGAATGGCGGCAGTTTGTTCCCGCAGACGAGCGAGCTAAACCCCCTGGATGTCTTGGCTCACATCGACCCTAGCTTCCCTGGCCTGCTGACATCAACTCCAAAACTGGACAGATCAGCTTTCAGGAAAAGAGAGCGGATGAGGGTATGTCTACAGAATATATTAATTGATGAAAATTGGGCTGTCTGCACTCTCAAAGTGCATGTTGTTGCCAAATGTATTTCATATGCTGTAAACCTAGTTCATAGTTGTTAGTTTCCTTTAATGCCAAACAAACACATACCAATCGTTGGTTAGAAGGCGATCGCCGAATTCGTCCTCGCTTTCTCCCGTGTCGCTGGCTGTCGTGTCGTTTTCGTCGGTTTCGCTTGCATACGGTTCAAACCGATATGGCTCAATAGCTTCAGTTTCGTTTTCGCTACCTGCCTCCACACTACAACCATCCGTTTCAATACATTCGTAATCTGTTGAATCGCTTAAGCCGCTGAAATCCGAGTCTGAATCCGAGCTAATGTCGCTATAGCTTGCTGTTCTTTCCACCATGTTTGTTTGTGTTGGCTTCACTATGTGACGTCACAGGAAAATGGACGGGTGTATATAACGATGGTTAAAATCAGGCACTTTGAAGCTTTTTTTTAGGGATATTGCGTGATGGGTAAAATTTTGAAAAAAACTTCGAAAAATATAATAAGCCACTGGGAACTGATTTTTAATGGTTTTAACCATTCTGAAATTGTGATAATGTTCCCCTTTAAGTGCGCCTTATAGTTCGGAAAATACGGTAATTTAAATAAGGCGGTCGGCACCACTTTTGCACCTTGATCAATTTTACATGCAGTTTTGGTAGATCACCTGCAAAACACCCACAATTTTATAGTTTGCAGTGGATTAGGCCCATTGCATACCTGCCAACTTTTGAAATCAGAAAAACCTAGTAGCCAGGGTCCAGGGGTTGCAGGCCCCGGTAGGTCCAGGACAAAGTCCTGGTGGGGGGTTCAGCTTCGCCCCCCCGACGCAAAATTATTATTAGCATTCAGACAGGTTAAAATGTTGCTAAAACCATCACTTTTCTATCAGTCACAGTGACTTTTCAAAACAAAAATATTACAGCAAAAATCATATGGGTTGATTGACATGTTTATTCTGTAAGCTAACTTCAATAGTTTGAAATTATTTTGACAGTTAATGCCAGTTATCCTGTCAACCTTTCACAAGACTTCAATTTGTTAATTGAAAGTATAAACAGTATAAACACTTTTTACAGTAAACAAATGGTAAAACAGTACTAAACAATTCCATTAAAAAAAGAATTGGTGTCATTATTAACTTTCTGTCCAAGCTTGTATAATCTACTGCCTTGTTCAATTGTAAAAAAATATTCTGTGCCTAAAATTCACAGTTCTATCACAATTATCATACTGTAAACATGGTAAGCTAACTTCATTAAATTTAATAGTCCTGTCAATAGCATGGAATTACAATTCAAACGTAGTTTTTTTGTAAGCCTTTCAAAAGAATTCAAAATATGAAAAATTAATGAAAATTAATTTAAGCCATCAGACACTTGAAAAGTGGCACATCACATCTCTAATGTAATCATTTTAACTTTTCAACAGAAATAGCACTGCAAAAATATTAAGGACATACTTCTGTATTTTGGTAGTTATGCTGTCAACATTTAACAAGATTTCTTCAACTTGGACTTGAAAGCATAAATAGTATAAACACTTTTAACAGTATAACAGTACTAAACAATTCCAATAGATAACATTGGTGTCATTACTTTTTTGTGGCTAAAATCCAAATGTATCCAAAGAATCTGTTTGGGCGACGAAAAACGTTGAAAGTTTTCCACTTGTATGGCTAGCAATGGCATTAGACTTGTGTTTTTTTGTCCCAACGTGGTCTTTTACATCGCTAATTCCTCCGTGTCCGATGGAAAAATCTTGTCTGCACAAGGTGCAATTCGCGTAGTTTTCACCCTTTTTGGAACGGATAATTATTCCCGGATAGGCTTTTGAATATTCTTCACGGAATGACTGCAGTTTTCTTTTCGGTTTAAGACTCGTATGCGATTTTTCTCCGGCCGATTCCATGATCATTCGCTCGTTTGGAAACAATGGCAACTGGTGCCTCGTGCTTGGCAGCGGAGCTATAAATAAATAGCCTCGCGCATGACATTCGGAATGGCACGATAGGAAGTTACGGGAAGCAGTGTCGATTGTCATTGTTGTTACGCGATTTCGTGAATAAAACTTTAAAAAAAAAAAAAAAATTTAATTATAGAAAAACCGTATTTTTTATCACTGCAACCGTAACCCGGAATAGGTTGATGAAAACCGTACTAATTACGGGAAAACCGGAGTAGTTGGCAGGTATGCCATTGTTATTTCCTCGGTGAGGCAATGAGCTTTTACCTTGCTAATTATGACCTTTTTATACAATTCCAACGTAGGAGTAGATCATGGGTAAACAACATGGTGGTAGGAGACTCCACACCTCTAACGCGAAAACAGACATTCAAGGGGAGTCTAATTATACATCAACACGAGTAATGGTTGGACGTGTAATAATTATATTCCCTCTAATGGCCTTTTTTTTTTCTCCTCCAAATTAAGTCACACTGTAATGATTGACCACTTCATCTTTTAATTTATTTATCTTTTAAGTCCCTGTGTGCGTTGTAAGGACACAAATGACTGCAGGCGACGACTGCTGATAGATGGCGGATAGATTCCCCTTTCTTTTTAGTTCGGGGGCGGTGGCCAGGGCCGGCCCGTGGCATAGGCCGTATAGGCAAATGGTAAGGGCGCCGTCCATCAGGGGGCGCCACGCCAGTTCCACAAATGTTGGAAAAACAAATAAAAAAAAATAAAAAAAGTTGGTACTATTATTTCTAAATACAAAAAATAATCCCACGTTAATTAAAATGCAAAGTAAAGCCTATTTAATAGAAATATTATTTGTTACAACATTACCCCCCCCCCCCCCCCCCCCCGTATCATGACTCTTTTTGGACGTTACCACATCAAAAAATCAACACAAGATGTCAAAACGGCCAAAACTGTCAGGTGCCCAGGGAAGGAAAAAGAGAAAAGAAGAGGAGGAGAAACGAGAAAAGACAGAGGTAGCAGGTAGGTAACGTTAGCCTACCGTACATGAAATTATTTGTCTGTTACAGAATGTGATAGTAACCTGGCTTTTTAGCATTAAACTAATGTTACATGATTCGGCAATTGCTAATCAATAAATAGCTAGTTCTGTTTTAACGTCGGGTTAATATTGTGGAGGGGGCTAAATTGTTATGGAAAATAATAATGTAACGTTAGGTAATTACAGTACTCCCACCTTACATTCCTCAGGGACATTTGTATTAGATCTTTTAAGCAGGTGTTTTTTGTTTACATTGTTATTGCCTTCTGGTTAGCTAATGTTTGCCCTGCAGGTAATAGTCACTTTTCCACCCCTTTATATATTAGGTATAGTTGTAAGTGAAAAAAAAAGGTCAAAGACAAAGCTATTCGGTTTCTTGTGAGTATATACACTTCACTGCCGATGTGGGGGGGCGCCACCTAAAATCTTGCCTAGGGCGCCAGATTGGCGGTGGCGAATGGGAAACGAAGTTCCAGGAATGGCAAACGAGCTGAAAAAGTGGGAGACTATTTCCTCCAATCAAGCGACAAGGCGAGTGAGTGGACTTTGCGGCCTTGCAGCAGCCCGGCTTGAGAGGCTGGCCCGCCCGGCAGACAGTTGAGCGCCAACAGAAGCACGGGCGCGCAGAGTAATTAATAACATTATGTCTCGTAATTACTTTCCCTGTGTCCTTTTGTGGCCTCGGGGAGCAGAACAGCGCCTAATGGGAGTAATACTTCAAGTTTAGAGTCCAGCTGGAGTGAGCGAGATTGTAAGAGTGACCTAATTATATCACCGCTTTGAGGTGAAAAACAAATCGGGAACAAATACCCTATTTGACAAAGCCTATACTTTCACGGATATGGAGAATCCTGTACAGATATGTGACTTACTGCGTAGGTTTGTGTGCTCATGGTAATTACAATTTACTCGCGCACAGTACCTTTCAGCCACAGCTAAAGTTCCTCTGGGGGGAGATGCTTATCCCATCAGTTCCACACCCAACTGAATTCGCTGCCTCCATCTTAATAAAAGGGACAGAGATCGCCATTGGGAGTCCGCAATCCTCTAGCCTCATCATTAGTATGCCGGTTCAACCATGAATGCAGACCAAAGCAAACCCAACTTTAGATTTAAATTTAACACCGTCTTGCCTTGAAAAGTAATACTTTTGATAAAAGAAAAAAATATGCCTTACTCCAGGTCTGGGCAATTATTTTTCTGTCCATAGTGGATCTAACATAATAATGTGAGAGTCCAGTCCATAATGGATCTAACATAATAGTGAGAGTTCAGTCCATAGTGGATCTAACATAATAGTGTGAGAGTCCAGTCCATAGTGGATCTAACATAATAGTGAGAGTCCAGTCCATAGTGGATTTAACATAATAGTGAGAGTTCAGTCCATAGTGGATCTAACATAATAGTGAGAGTCCAGTCCATAGTGGATCTAACATAATAGTGAGAGTCCAGTCCATAGTGGATTTAACATAATAGTGAGAGTTCAGTCCATAGTGGATCTAACATAATAGTGACAGTCCAGTCCATAGTGGATCTAACATAATAGTGTGAGAGTCCAATCCATAGTGGATCTAACATAACAGTGAGAGTCCAGTCCATAGTGGGGCCAGCAGGAGATCATCTTGAGTGGAGACAGGCCAGCACTGCAGAGACATCCCCAACTGATGCACAGATGAGTGGTCCACCCTGGGGGGTCCCGACTTTGACAGCTAGCGCCTCATCTGTGGTCACCGAATCTGGTCTAAAAGGGGTGTCTATTTAAAGGCTAGAGTATAACAATGAGTTTTATGTTTGGACTTAAATGCTTCTACTGAGGTAAGATCTCTAACTGTTAAATGGTTCACTAAAGGTGGATCTGTTTAGTAGAGCTTCTAAAACGTGTAGTTTACCCTCCTTATATTCAGGTTAAAAATATATAGTTCTTGGTCATCATTTGTCTCAAAGTAATCGTTGTTGGCTCTCACAAAGTCTGCATGGACTGCATTGTTGTTGGTGGGGAAGGGATCTGCGGTTCCTACCTCTATGTCATGCAATGACATGTCTGGCTGCCTCATTTTCTCTCAAAATGGCTCGGGAATGTCTGTGAGATTGAGACTATTTTGATCATATCTATTTACTCGTAAACTTTGTTGGTGTCATAGATCAGATATATATGATAAGAGTTAAATATAGAGGCAACTTGTTTTTCCACTCTACTGGTACTTTAAATAAAATCATTTCTGGGCTCCTTCGTGTAGTTTATAAGGGATACATTTTTCAAGCTGGCTGACATAATTTCTCTCTGGATGTTAAAGAAATAATTCTGTGTCTTCTTCTTTACTTATATTGGCATGCGTCATTTCTGGTTTTGTGGTATTTTTTTTCCTGTTTAGGGCTCTGTGTTCCCATTTCCTATTCAATTGGTGTCGTCATGCAGCCACTTCACTCCAGTTGCCGAGAGCGGGTCTCATCACCAGCTGGTGATTAATAATAATTGTTTTCACCTGCGGCCCAAATATCAGAGGGCTTGATAAGCCAGCCTGGCGGCTTAGTTGGTGCAAGATCATTTGTTTTGTGACCGGTGTTCACGCTTGGCTACGTTTAGATCAGGGATGTCAGACTGGTTTTCATTGAGGGCCACATGGCAGTTAGGGCTGCCGTCAGAGGGCCGCTTGTAACAGTGAATAATGTATGAATATGACTCAGGATTTAATTATATACAATTAATAATAGACAGATTTTACAGTAAAAACTTGACTTTTACAAAATTTTGCTGTAAATATAGTGTTTTTTTTAATTCTACAACATTTTACGGTACATGGAAAAACCGTACCACTGTTTTTTTGGTTTTTTTTGGAGGGGGGTTACGGAAAAAGCTGGCTTTTAGTTGCCAGAATTTTTGTATTAAATGTACAAACCCCGTTTCCATATGAGTTGGGAAATTGTGTTAGATGTAAATATAAACAGAATACAATGATTTGCAAATCCTTTTCAACCCATATGCACTATAAAGACAAGATATTTGATGTTCAAACTCATAAACTTTATTTTTTTTTGCAAATAATAATTAACTCAGAATTTCATGGCTGCAACACATGCTAAAGTAGTTGGGAAAGGGCATGTTCACCACTGTGTTACATGGCCTTTCCTTTTAACAACACTCAGTATACATTTGGGAAATGAGGAGAAACATTTTTTTAAGCTTCTCAGGTGGAATTCTTTCCCATTCTTGCTTGATGTACAGCTTAAGTTGTTCAACAGTCCGGGGGTCTCCGTTGTGGTATTTTAGGCTTCATAATGCGCCACACATTTTCAATGGGAGACAGGTCTGGACTACAGGCAGGCCAGTCTAGTACCCAAACTCTTTTACTATGACGCCACATTAAAGTAACACGTGGCTTGGCATTGTCTTGCTGAAATAAGCAGGGGCGTCCATAGATGGCAACATATGTTGCTCCAAAACCTGTATGTACCTTTCAGCATTAATGGCGCCTTCACAGATGTGTAAGTTACCCATGTCTTGGGCACTAATACACCCCCATACCATCACAGATGCTGGCTTTTCAACTTTGCGCCTATAACAATCCGGTTGGTTCTTTTCCTCTTTGGTCCGGAGGACACCACGTCCACAGTTTCCAAAAACAATTTGAAATGTGGACTCGTCAGACCACAGAACACTTTCCCACTTTGTATCAGTCCATCTTAGATGAGCTCAGGCCCAGCGAAGCCGACGGCGTTTCTGGGTGTTGTTGATAGATGGTTTTCGCCTTGCATAGGAGAGTTTTAACTTGCACTTACGGATGTAGCGACCGACTGTAGTTACTGACAGTGGGTTTCTGAAGTGTTCCTGAGCCCATGTGGTGATATCCTTTACACACTGATGTCGCTTGTTGATGCAGTACAGCCTGAGGGATCGGAGGTCACGGGCTTAGCTGCTTACGTGCAGTGATTTCTCCAGATTCTCTGAAGCCTTTGATGATATTACGGACCGTAGATGGTGAAATCCCTAAATTCCTTGCAATAGCTGGTTGAGAAAGGTTATTCTTAAACTGTTCAACAATTTGCTCACGCATTTGTTGACAAAGTGGTGACCCTCGCCCCATCCTTGTTTGTGAATGACTGAGCATTTCATAGAATCTACTTTTATACCCAATCATGGCACCCACCTGTTCCCAATTTGCCTGTTCACCTGTGGGATGTTCCAAATAAGTGTTTGATGAGCATTTTTCAACTTTATCAATATTTATTGCCACCTTTCCCAACTTCTTTGTCACGTGTTGCTGGCATCAAATTCTAAAGTTAATGATTATTTGCAAAAAGAAAAATGTTTATCAGTTTGAACATCAAATATGTTGTCTGAATATGGGTTGAAAATGATTTGCAAATCATTGTATTCCGCTTATATTTACATCTAACACAATTTCCCAACTCATATGGAAACGGGGTTTGTACATTGTTTTTTTACAACATTATATTGTTAATGGAAAAACCGTACAAGTTCTTTTTTTATTCTGGCAACTGAGCTGCCTGTTTTTCTACCATAAAAACAAATGTAAAGTTTTTCCATTTACAGGAATACGCCGTTTAAAACAGTCAACAGAACGTTAATGCAAAAAACAGTAGTATTTTTTTTTTCAATTTACAGTAGATATGTCCGATAATGGCTTTTTTGCCGATATCCGATATTGTCCAACTCTTAATTACCGATTGCGATATCAACCGATACCGATATATACAGTTGTGGAATTAACACATTATTATGCGTAATTTTGTTTTCATGCCCCGCTGGATGCATTAATTTATCAACAACACCCAGAAACGCCGACAGCTTCGCTGGGCCCGAGCTCATCTAAGATGGACTGATACAAAGTGGAAAAGTGTTCTGTGGTCTGACGCGTCCACATTTCAAATTGTTTTTGGAAACTGTGGAAGTCGTGTCCTCCGGACCAAGGAGGAAAAGAACCATCCGGATTGTTATAGGCCCAAAGTTCAAAAGCCAGCATCTGTGATGGTATGGGGGTGTATTAGTTCCCAAGTCATGGGTAACTTACACATCTGTGAAGACACCATTAATGCTGAAAGGTACATACAGGTTTTGGCGCAACATAAGTTGCCATCTAAGCAATGTTATAATGGACGCCCCTGCTTATTTCAGCAAGATAATGTAGTCCAGACCTGTCTCCTCTTGAAAAGGTGTGACACAATATGAAGCCTAAAATACCACAACGGAGACCCCGGACTGTTGAACAACTAAAGCTGTACATCAAGCAAGAATGGGAAAGAATTCCACCTGAAAAGCTTCAAAAATGTGTCTCCTCAGTTCCCAAACGTTTACTGAGTGTTGTTAAAAGGAAAGGCCATGTAACATAGTGGTAAAAACGCCTCTGTGCCAACTTTTTTGCAATGTGTTGCTGCCATTAAATTCTAAGTGAATGATTATTTGCAGAAAAAAAAATATGTTTCTCATTTCGAACATTAAATATCTTGTCTTTGCAGTGTATTAGTGGCCTTGTGGTTAGAGTGTCCGCCCTGAGATCGGTACATTGTGAGTTCAAACCCCGGCCGAGTCATACCAAAGACTATAAAAATGGGACCCATTATCTCCCTGCTTGGCACTCAGCATCAAGGGTTGGAATTGGGGGTTAATTCACCAAAAATGATTCCCGAGCGCGGCCACCGCTGCTGCTCACTGCTCCCCTCACCTCCCAGAGGGTGGAACAAGGGGATGGGTCAAATGCAGAGAGTAATTTCACCACACCGAGTGTGTGTGTGACAATCAGTTGTACTTTAACTTTAACTATTTAATTGAGTATAAGTTGAAAAGGATTTGCAAATCATTGTATTCTGTTTTTATTTACCATTTACACAACGTGCCAACTTCACTGGTTTTGTACATTAAAAAAGCTCGACATAAAACTATACATTATTTTTTTACTAAATACAAAATATATGGCAAACGCAACTCTATTCCGCTGCGGGCGCACGGCTGCAGGAGATCTGCCTGGGATGAACGAGCTGCCTTCATAAGCCCGCACAACCTGCCATGCCGTGCCGGAATATAGTCTTCTGTTACATTTATAAGCATCCCGTGTCTGGCTTCCGTCCCGCGAACTCGCTCTTCCCCTGTGACTTCGGTGTTTTCCGTTGTGTCTGATCATCCTATTGTCTTCCTGCAGCGCTTCCCGTTGTTCTCCTGTGATCCCCTGTCGTTCCCCTTGCCTCCCGGACTGCCCTTTTGCACACGTTCCTCTCGACGCCTCTCGCTCACCCTGGATCATCTGCCTGCTCCACGGACTTCCGTGTTCCTTCGCTCTCGACAACATTTGGTAACACATACCTCAGCTAATCACACACATAGTTCACACTCCATTTCTTTAGTTTATATTCTATTGTTTGATTATTATATATATATTATTATATATATAATATATAATATATTATATATTAATATAATATAATATAATATATATAATATATAATATATAATAAAATAATAAAATATATATAATATATATAATATAATTATATATATAATATATAATATATTATATATATATTATTATATTTATATAGTGAATATATATAATAAATCTATAGAGCTACAAAACCCCCTAGTGTCTGTTGCCGTCACCTCCCCTCAGTAACCATAACAGTCTTAGCATTTCTGCAGAATAAACAGCACTATAGACCCGTTCACGTGTCTGTTTGCGTTTCATTTGATTTACTGCTAATGGACCTGGCGGTGTAATCCACACCTCGACATGACATTGCCGGGGATCATAACGATGACGCTCACTCGATCATTCCATATTTGTCGGGGGTGTTTACAGGCAGCCTAAAGGGGGCTTCACAAAGCACCTGGGCAGACACCAGTCGGATGGAAATTGATGGCACCTGTGCACCATAAAGCTACTCAGAGGGAGCCACCAAGAGTCCGATGAGCGTGCACTACAAGGATGGGGCGGACATTACAGGGTTCCCTGTCTATTTCTTCCCGCACACTGCTATCGGGCGTTGTTGATATGAGGACGAGTCTTGTAATAACCCTCAACAACAACTGAGTGTGCACAAAGATGACAGAAACACTTTATTAAAGGGCAATGTCTGCACCTATTGTCTATCTCGACTTGCTCTTCAGGCTGGATTGACTATTTTACAATGTATTCATCTGCAGCATTGACTTGACGTCTTCACGTCAATATTGAGTGGCTAAATTTGCCATTGGGACTATTAAGTCCACTTGGTATGTGTTGCTATTAGGGTTGTACGGTATACCGGTACTAGTATAGTATCGGGGAACTCCATCCATCCATCAGCATCGCGTGGACATCGGGGGCGGTACCTTTGGATTGGCAGACCGGGGTGGTGGTTCCTCTCTTTAAGAAGGGGAACCGGAGGGTGTGTTCCAACTATCGTGGGATCACACTCCTCAGCCTTCCTGGTAAGGTCTATTCAGGTGTACTGGAGAGGAGGCTACGCCGGATAGTCGAACCTCGGATTCAGGAGGAACAGTGTGGTTTTCGTCCTGGTCGTGGAACTGTGGACCAGCTCTATACTCTCGGCAGGGTCCTTGAGGGTGCATGGGAGTTTGCCCAACCAGTCTACATGTGCTTTGTGGACTTGGAGAAGGCATTCGACCGTGTCCCTCGGGAGGTCCTGTGGGGAGTGCTCAGAGAGTATGGGGTGTCGGACTGTCTGATTGTGGCTGTCCGCTCCCTGTATGCTCAGTGTCAGAGCTTGGTCCGCATTGTAAGTAAGTCGGACACGTTTCCAGTGAGGGTTGGACTCCGCCAAGGCTGCCCTTTGTCACCGATTCTGTTCATAACTTTTATGGACCGAATTTCTAGGCGCAGTCAAGGCGTTGAGGGGATCCGGTTTGGTGGCTGCAGGATTAGGTCTCTGCTTTTTGCAGATGATGTGGTCCTGATGGCTTCATCTGGCCAGGATCTTCAGCTCTCACTGGATCGGTTCGCAGCCGAGTGTGAAGCGACTGGGATGAGAATCAGCACCTTCAAGTCCGAGTCCATGGTTCTCGCCCGGACAAGGGTGGAGTGCCATCTCCGGGTTGGGGAGGAGACCCTGCCCCAAGTGGAGGAGTTCAAGTACCTGGGAGTCTTGTTCACGAGTGAGGGAAAAGTGGATCGTGAGATCGACAGGCGGTTCGGTGCGGCATCTTCAGTAATGCGGACGCTGTATCGATCCGTTGTGGTGAAGAAGGAGCTGAGCCGGAAGGCAAAGCTCTCAATTTACCGGTCGATCTACGTTCCCATCCTTACCTATGGTCATGAGCTGTGGGTTATGACCGAAAGGACAAGATCACGGGTACAGGTGGCCGAAATGAGTTTCCTACGCCGGGTGGCGCGGCTCTCCCTTAGAGATAGGGTGAGAAGCTCTGCCATCCGGGGGGAGCTCAAAGTAAAGCCACTGCTCCTCCACATCGAGAGGAGCCAGATGAGGTGATTCGGGCATCTGGTCAGGATGCCACCCGAACGCCTCCCTCGGGAGGTGTTTAGAGCACGTCCAACCAGTAGGAGGCCACGGGGAAGACCCAGGACACGTTGGGAATACTATGTCTCCCGGCTGGCCTGGGAACGCCTCGGGATCCCCCGGGAAGAGGTGGACGAAGTGGCTGGGGAGAGGGAAGTCTGGGCTTCCCTGCTTAAGCTGCTGCCCCCGCGACCCGACCTCGGATAAGCGGAAGAAGATGGATGGATGGATGGATGCACGCCTACATGGCTGCAAGGTCAGCCATGCAATTAAAATGATTCACATTTGTTACCCCGAAGGGAATAAGCGGTAGAAAATGGATGGATGGATGGACATAATAATATTACCAATATATTGGAATGGAGACAACCCTATTTGCTATGTATGCAATCAGAATCAATCAATCAATCAATCAATGTTTATTTATATAGCCCTAAATCACAAGTATCTCAAAGGGCTGCACAAGCCACAACGACATCCTCGGTACAGAGCCCACATAAGGGCAAGGAAAAACTACCCCCAGTGGGACGTCGATGTGAATGACTATGAGAAACCTTGGAGAGGACCGCATATGTGGGTAACTACCCCCCCCCCCCCCCCCCCTCTAGGGGAGACCGAATGCAATGGATGTCGAGTGCGTCTAACATAATATTGTGAGAGTACAGTCCATAGTGGATCCAACATAACAGTAAGAGTCCAGTCCACAGTGGGGTCAGCAGGAAACCATCCCGAGCGAAGACGGGTCAGAGCAGTCCACCCCGGGTCCCGACCCCGGACAGCCAGCACCCTATCCATGGCCACCGGACCTGTGTGTCTCACCTTCCACAAGGGATAAGAACATAGTGGACGTAATTTTATCTTTCTACTTGGGCTGTCAAAATTCCCTGGCACGTCTCTAGCAACGCATTTCGGGCAGTTTGTTCAAGTCGTGTTCGCGTTGCGCCTGCGCAAATGTGCAGTTGAGCCAATCATGACATGCTGCAGAAGCAAACAAGTCGATACGAGAGACGCTAAAAAGCATGTCGGCCCTTTCGAATGTGCACGACCAAAACCAGACGAGGTGACCAGAGATAAAATAGTGCTGCACCCCTCCAGTTAAAATAAAATCCATCCATCTATTTTCTTCCACAATTGTCCTTCTCTGGGTTGCGGAGAGGGGGGCTTACATGACACTGTAATCCAGGGATGTCAAACTGGTTTTCATTGAGGGCCACATGGCAGTTATGGCTGCCATCAGAGGGCCGCTTGTAACATCCATCCATCCATTTTCTACCGCTTATTCCCTTTGGGGTCGCGGGGGCGCTGGAGCCTATCTCAGCTACAATCGGGCGGAAGGCGGGGTACACCCTGGACAAATCGCCACCTCATCGCAGGGCCAACACAGATAGACAGACAACATTCACACTCACATTCACACACGAGGGACCATTTAGTGTTGCCAATCAACTTATCCCCAGGTGCATGTTTTTGGAGGTGGGAGGAAGCCGGAGTACCCGGAGGGAACCCACGCAGTCACGGGGAGAACATTCAAACTCCACACAGAAAGATCCCGAGCCCGGGATTGAACCCAAGACTACTCAGGACCTTCGTATTGTGAGGCAGACGCACTAACCCCTCTTCCACCGTGCTGCCGCCGCTTGAAACAGTGAATAATATATGAATTTTCCTCTGGATTTCATTATTAATTAAATATATATATATATATATTTTTTTTAAGTAGACTGTCGATTTTACAGTAAAAACTTTACATTTACAACATTTTACTGTAAAATATAGTGTGTTTTTATTTTTTACAACATTTTACGGTAATCAGTACCACTGTTTTTTTTTGGAGGGGTGCGGGGAGGTTTTACGGAAAAAGTTAGCAGCTAAGTTGCCAGAATTTCTGTGTTAACATTTTATTGTCAATGGAAAAACAGTACAAGTTATTTTTTTTATTTTGGCAAGTTAGCTGCCAGTTTTTTTTTTTACCGTAAAAACAAATATACCATCTTTCCATTTACCGTTAAAAACATCAACCGTAGATTTTACAGTAAAAAACTGGCAGCTCAGAATTTTGACCCAAAAAACAATCAATTTAAAGTATTATGCTGTACAAAACAACGTAGAATTTATTGTCATTTTTAATAATTTGATGGGTGGTTTGCTGTAAAGTTAAGTATTTTTATTTAGACAAAAACATGTGTGGAAAGTATGATAATATACTGTAATATTTGTTGCAATAATGGATACTATTAAAGTTGAAAAGGTATGCAGTTTCAAGCGGTATATATATTGTTTCTGTCAAAATGAAGAAAAATAAATTGAGAAAATATTAAGTACTTTATTGACACATATAATTTCCAGGTGTTTTCGGGGCGAATAAAATGATGTCACGGGCCAGATCTGGCCCCCGGGCCTTGAGTTTGACACCTGTGCTGTAATCTGACTCATGTGAGCATGCTACTGTATAAACATATTTTGTGTATAAAATACAACAATTGTTTTACATTGCGGTAATCAATCACTCACCTCTTCCTAAGTTGTATGTATCATTGTAGTCACTATCTCTTCAAACAGAGTGCCACACTAATTTCTAAGAGCCAGTTTTGGCCATGCACATCTATCATCTTCACTTTCTTCCTGACACAACCATTTTTTTAAATTTCAGTTTAAGTTCTGGAAGACGTGGCAATGTCAGACTCAGAATCTCTCTGTGGTTTTGCTCCAAAAACTAGAAAGAAACCCCTCATACTGACTTGTGATTGGTCAGAATGTGCAGAGCACAAGCACATGGCTATGGTCAATATGATTCCCAACAACAATAACAACAACTGAACAGCATCAGCAAATACAAATATGGTTTAAAAAAAAATTACAGCAAAGAAGCGGTTAGTGAAGTAAATATTTGTAACAAAGAAATTACCATGAACATTATTGCACTAAAAATGGAGCAATAAAAATACCAATAGAAATAGCACTATTGATAATGAATAAAAGCAATAATTACCTCTATACAATACAATTGTTGTCTTTGAGGTCCCAAATGTGTTTGCAATAATGTTGAATATTCAATAACATGGCAAATTCTTGCATCCAGCACACCTTACAATAGTGGTAATAAAAGATGCAACCTATGCTTGAAAGAGAAACTGTTTATTATTTACCGTCCAGACCTGTCATCCCTCAACAAGCGCAGCGAAATTGTAACAACATGCCGCCATAGACGGAAACACCTCCTAGGTAACACATGAGCCAATCACCACGCCCCTAGGCCAGCCTGTACCCACCCACTCTGTGCCCTATATAAACCATGGTATGCGAATGCTCCCATTAAAATCTCCTGATGATTGAGGGTACCCCCCCTCATGAAACAGGCCTGTAGAGATGAAATAGTCTTGTGATTTTTTTCCCACACATACATATATATATATATATATATATATATATATATATATATATATATATATATATATATATATATATGTCTTAATAAGGTTATCCAAAAAATAGTGCTCGATACCGTAGTAGAGCGCAATATATGTATGTGTGGGGAAAAAAAATCACAAGACTATTTCATCTCTACAGGCCTGTTTCATGAGGGGGGTACCCTCAATCGTCAGGAGATTTTTTTTTATTTATTTTTTTTTTAAATCTCCTGACGATTGAGGGTACCCCCCTCATGAAACAGGCCTGTAGAGATGAAATAGTCTTGTGATTTTTCTTCCCCACACATACATATATATATATATATATATATATATATATATATATATATATATATATATATATATATATATATATATATATATATACAGTATATGAAATATTTGACTTGGTGAATTCTAGCTGTAAATATACTCCTCCCCTCTTAACCAAGCACCCCCCCGCACCCCCCGCCTCCCGAAATCGGAGGTCTCAAGGTTGGCAAGTATGCTCTGGTCCGCCTGAATTTCGGGAGATTTTGGGGAGAACATTTGTCCCGGGAGGTTTTCGGGAGAGGTGCTAAATTTCGGGAGTCTCCCGGAAAATCCGGGAGGGTTGGCAAGTATGAAACAAGTACAGACAAGACCTGAAACGCCACCCCGCCAGGAAGAAAACATTACTCAAAAAGAAACATGGGAAAGCCAAATTGATCGTTTAGAGGAAAAAGGGAAACGCCTGCAAATTGGAGAACACCATCTCAAAAGGTGGCAGCATTGTGTTGTGGAGTTGTTTTTGTTCCAAAATAGGAAATACCATTATCTGGAAATAGTGAAGAAACATCTCAAGACATCCCTAGGGAAGTTACAGCTGGTGTGCAATTGGGTCTTCCAGATGGACAATGACCCAAACACATACTGCCAATCTGGTCTCAAAGTGGCAGAAGGATCACAAAGTCAATGTTTTGGAGTGGCCATCACAAAGCACTGATCTTAAACCTATTGAAAATGTATGGGCAGAGCTAAAAATATGGACTAAAAACCTGGCTCAGTTACACACCAGTTCTGTCAGGAGGAATTGCACAAAAATTCCTGCCAGCTATAGTGATAAGCTTGTGAAAGAATATTCAGTTTTTAAAAGACTTCAAAGACAAGCAATGCTCTTAAATGTTGATTAAAAGCCTACTGAAACCCACTACTACCGACCACGCAGTCTGATAGTTTATATATCAATGATGAAATCTTAACATTGCAACACATGCCAATATAAAGTGCAATTTTAAATTTCCCGGGAAACTTCCGGTTGCAAACGTCTATGTATGATGACGTATGCACGTGACGTCAATAGTTGAATCAGACTTTTTGGAATGGGTCGGTCGCCAGCTTGAATCGTCTTTTTTCATCGCTAAATTCCACAGTATTCTGGACATCTTTTGCAATTTGTTTAATGAACAATGGAGACTGCAAAGAAGAAAGCTGTAGGTGCGATCGGTGTATTAGCGTCTGGCTACAGCAACACAACCAGGAGGACTTTGACTTGGATAGCAGCTATAGCAGCTTGGTGAAGTCCTTCGTCGCTCCGTCGATCGCTGGAACGCAGGTGAGCACAAGTGTTGATGAGCAGATAAGAGCTGGCGTAGGTGGAGAGCTAATGTTTTTAGCATAGCTCTATCGAGGTCCCGTAGCTAAGTTAGCTTCAATGGCGTCGTTAGCAACAGCATTGCTAGGCTTCGTCAGGCGGTACAGCATTAACCGTGTGGTTACAGGTCCAGAGTTTGTTAGTATTGTTGATATTCTGTCTATCCTTTCAGTCAGGGGCTTATTTCTTTTGTTTCTATCTGCAGTTAAGCACGATGCTATCATGTTAGCTCCGTAGCTAAAGTGTTAGCAACAGCATTGCTAGGCTCCGTCAGGCGGTACAGCATTAACCGTGTGGTTACAGGTCCAGAGTTTGGTAGTATTGTTGATATTCTGTCTATCCTTCCAGTCAGGGGTTTATTTATTTTGTTTCTATCTGCAGTTAAGCACGATGCTATCACGTTAGCTCCGTAGCTAAAGTGCTTCGCCGATGTATTGTCGTGGAGATAAAAGTCACTGTGAATGTCCATTTCGCGTTCTCGACTCTCATTTTCAAGAGGATATAGTATCCGAGGTGGTTTGAAATACGAATCCGTGATCCACAATAGAAAAAGGAGAGAGTGTGGAATCCAATGAGCCCTTGTACCTAAGTTACGGTCAGAGCGAAAAAAGATTCGTCCTGGACTGTACTCTAATACTTCACTCTCACGTTTTTCATCCACGAATCTTTCATCCTCGCTCAAATTAATGGGGTAATCGTCACTTTCTCGGTCCGAATCGCTATCGCTACTGGTGTAAACAATGGGAAAATGTGAGGAGACTTTCAACTTGTGACATCACGCTACTTCCGGTACAGGCAAGGCTTTTTTTTAATCAGCGACCAAATGTTGCGAACTTTATCGTCGTTGTTCTATACTAAATCCTTTCAGCAAAAATATGGCAATATCGAGAAATGATCAATTATGACACATAGAATGGATCTGGTGGTTTTCGTCCTGGTCGTGGAACTGTGGACCAGCTCTATACTCTCGGCAGGGTCCTTGAGGGTGCATGGGAGTTTGCCCAACCAGTCTACATGTGCTTTGTGGACTTGGAGAAGGCATTCGACCGTGTACCCCGGGAAGTCCTGTGGGGAGTGCTCAGAGAGTATGGGGTAACGGACTGTCTTATTGTGGCAGTTCGCTCCCTGTATAATCAGTGTCAGAGCTTGGTCCGCATTGCCGGCAGTAAGTCGGACACGTTTCCAGTGAGGGTTGGACTCCGCCAAGGCTGCCCTTTGTCACCGATTCTGTTCATAACCTTTATGGACAGAATTTCTAGGCGCAGTCAAGGCGTTGAGGGTATCTGGTTTGGTGGCTGCAGGATTAGGTCTCTGCTATTTGCAGATGATGTGGTCCTGATGGCTTCCTCCGGCCAAGATCTTCAGCTCTCACTGGATCGGTTCGCAGCCGAGTGTGAAGCGACTGGGATGGGAATCAGCACCTCCAAGTCCGAGTCCATGGTTCTCTCCCGGAAAAGGGTGGAGTGCCATCTCCGGGTTGGGGAGGAGATCTTGCCCCAAGTGGAGGAGTTCAAGTACCTCTTCAGTAATGCGGACGCTGTATCGATCCGTTGTGGTGAAGAAGGAGCTGAGCCGGAAGGCAAAGCTCTCGATTTACCGGTCGATCTACGTTCCCATCCTCACCTATGGTCATGAGCTTTGGGTCATGACCGAAAGGACAAGATCACGGGTACAAGCGGCCGAAATGAGTTTCCTCCGCCGAGTGGCGGGGCTCTCCCTTAGAGATAGGGTGAGAAGCTCTGTCATTCGGGGGGAGCTCAAAGTAAAGCCGCTGCTCCTCCACATCGAGAGGAGCCAGATGAGGTGGTTTGGGCATCTGGTCAGGATGCCACCCGAAGGCCTCCCTAGGAAGGTGTTTCGGGCACGTCCGACCGGTAGGAGGCCACGGGGAAGACCCAGGACACGCTGGGAAGACTATCTCTCCCGGCTGGCCTGGGAACGCCTCGGGATCCCCCGGGAGGAGCTGGACGAAGTGGCTGGGGAGAGGGAAGTCTGGGCATCCCTGCTTAAGCTGCTGCCCCCGCAACCTGACCTCGGATAAGCGGAAGAAGATGGATGGATGGATGGATGGAGAATGGATCTGCTATCCCCGTTTAAATAAAAAAAAATCATTTCAGTAGGCCTTTAAATCTATTTGTAAACTTCTGACTTTGAAGAAAGTAACATAAAATTGTTTACAAAGATATTTCCCACATTATTTTTGGCATTTAGCAAATAGAAACAATTTTGGATAATCCTTATTGACCTACAACAAGAAAAGTGTATTCTGATATGACAAAGTTTGGACACACCTTCTCATTCACTGGGTTTTCTTTAGAGATGTCCGATAATATCGGACTGCCAATATTATCGGCCGATAAATGATTTAAAATGTAATATCGGAAATTATCGGTATCGGTTTCAAAAAGTAAAATTTATGACTTTTTAAAACGCAGCGGTACGGAGTGGTACACGGACGTAGAGAGAAGTACGGAGCAGTTGCGTCTCCCAGTCATACTTGCCAACCCTCCCCATTTTGCCGGGAGACTCCCGAATTTCAGTGCCCCTCCCGAAAATCAACCATTCTCCCGGATTTCTCCCGATTTCCACCCAGACAACATTATTGGGGGCGTGCCTTAAAGGCACTGCCTTTGCGTGCCGACCCAATCTCATAATATCTACGGCTTTTCACACACTCACAAGTGAATGCAACGCATACTTGGTCAACAGCCATACAGATCACACTGAGGGTGGCCGTATAAACAACTTTAACACTGTTACAAATATGCGCCACACTGTGAACCCACACCAAACAAGAATGACAAGCACATTTCGGGAGAACATCCGCACCGTAACACAACATAAACACAACAGTACAAATACCCAGAACCCGTTTGCAGCACTAACTCTTCCGGGACACTACAATATACAACCTCGCCAACTTGAGTTGATTTATTTTGAAAAACCTTGTTACATTGTTTAATGCATCCAGCGGGGCATCACAACAAAATTAGGCATAATAATGTGTTAATTCCACGACTCAATATATCGGTATCGGTTGATGTCGGAATCGGTAATTAAGAGTTGGACAATATCGGAATATCGGCAAAAAAGCCATTATCGGACATCTCTAGTTTTCTTTATTTTCATGACTATTTACATTGTAGATTGTCACTGAAGGCATCAAAACTATGTGGAGTTATGTACTTAACAAAAAAAGGTGAAATAACTGAAAACATGTTTTATATTCTAGTTTCTTCAAAATAGCCACCCTTTGCTCTGATTACTGCTTTGCACACTCTTGGCATTCTCTTGATGAGCTTCAAGAGGTAGACACCTAAAATGTTTTTTTCACTTCACAGGTGTGCCTTGTCAGGGTTGATTAGTGGAATTCCTTACTTTATCAATGGGTTTGGGACCATGTTGGACTGCCAAATAATTACAATATTTAATCGCGATTCATCGTATTTTGGTCATAGTTTTATTTTGTTCATGTCAGGGTTTCCACTACATTGCCAAAACACCTGTGTGTTGGGGGCGTGGTCGATATGACATCATCACATGTTTTGCTGTGATGCATATATTCTTTAAAAAAAGGCAAAACATTTGTGAATATAGATTAAAAACAAATCTGTTATTACTAAGTATGGCATTAACATATTTTTTCTTACATAATATTGTTTTGGTATATTTTTTAATTGTTGCTGCTTGTTGTACAATGTACTTTGTTGAGAATTTTTTTTTAGAGATTTCTCTAATCCTTTGTCACTCTTTCTTTGATAGAAAAAAGACTGGCAACAAATCTGGCATCTATTTTTGGTGTTATTGTAAGGAATGCGTTTGGTTGAGCTTACTATACTTACTTTACCATGAATTGATTAACGTGGACCCCGACTTAAACAAGTTGAAATACTTATTCGGGTGTTACCATTTAGTGGTCAATTGTACATAATATGTACTGTACTGTGCAATCTACTAATACAAGTCTCAATCAATCAAAACCCACCTCAAACTATTTTATTTGGTACATGATGCAATGATAAGTGTGACCAGTAGATGGCAGTCAAACATAAGAGATAAGTGTAGGCTGCACTATGATGGCAATGTGACTCAAGTAAACATCACCAACATTTTATATGTTCCATTGAAAATATAGAACATTACACACGGCACTCAAAAATCCATCAAAATGTTTTAGTACGACTTCGGTAAGCTGTGATGCGGCTTCATAGCTTACCAAAGTCGTACTAAAACATTTTGATCGATGTCACAATAATTGTATCTAAGTTATCGCAAAACTTTGTGTTGCCATGAGTTCCCGGCGAGAGGCATACTTGCCAACCTTGAGACCTCCGATTTCGGTAGGTGGGGGTGGGGGTGTGGTCGGGGGGTGGGGCGGGGCGTGGTTGGGGGCGTGGTTAAGAGGGGAGGAGTATATTGACAGCTAGAATTCACCAAGTCAAGTATTTCATACATATATATATATATATATATATATATATATATATATATATATATATATATATATATATATATATATATATATATATATAAATAAATATATATATATATATATATATATATATATATATATATATATATATATATATATATATATATATATATATATATATATATATATATATATATATATATATATATATATATATATATATATATATATATATACATCCTGAAAATATGCAAACAAAACTGTGTTTAAATAATCAATACTTCAAACTTGCATAAATATAACATGAATATAACATAACTTGGCTTCTGAGAGCTTCAAAATGTAATGAATAAAATGCTAAAGTTGTTGATAAACAAGCCATTTTTAAAATAATTAAATATGGTCATTTTAAGTGAATTATTATGATAATTTAAAATGTATTATTTCAAATATGTTTATTTTAATGTACCGGTATAATTCTATGGCTGGACGTAAGAAGGAGTCGGAAAAAAAACAGAAAAAAATACAATTAATTTTTATGTTTTTAGCAAAATATAGCAAAAATGTATTTATTTGTTTGTTTTTTTTAATTAATAAATGCATTTATTTTTAGGTAAGATAAACATAATAATACAATGTATCTCTAGTCTGGATGATTTAGTTCTTGTCACCCTGTTGTCCTCCCGTCGTGAAAAAAGGCTGTCCTCACTCAGGTCCGCATGGAGCTGGAGGGGGCGTGGCCTCTAGCTCCAGCTGAAAATCGGGAGATTTTCGGGAGAATATTTGTCCCGGGAGGTTTTCGGGAGAGGCGCTGAATTTCGGGAGTCTCCCGGAAAATTCGGGAGGGTTGGCAAGTATGGCGAGAGGACAAAAACTGTCTTTGATCCTACCAAGCAAAAGGCTTGTAAAACTCCACTGTGTAGGATGGGAAGCGACATGAAGGTGTTGGTTTCTTTGATGTAGTGTAATCCACAGGAAGATTTTACCTTGACCCGAGATCTACAAAGCGAAGAGGAAGCAGGACCTGACTCCCCTCCAGGCACCTTTTCTTTGAACTGTTTTGTGACCAAAGGCAGCGGCTGTTTACGACCGCCCTTCCTTTAGAAACAGCTGTTGCCATGTAATCAGGGAAAGTCCAAATCAAAAAGGAGGCGTACAATCTTTCGTCAGAGCGTGGTAGGACACTGTATAAGGGTACAGGTCTATGCGTTTCTCCTCATTGAGCCACATTTAATTCTGTCTCTGTTTGATTCCTTGCTTCTTTGTCTGATTAATAGATGTCATCAGTGTTTGAACCTGACAATAGATGTTCTATAATTCCAATGGAACATATAAAATGATGGTGTTGTTTACTTGAGTCATGTTGCTGTCTACATGTATCTACTGGTCACACTTAGCATTTCACCATGTACCTAATAAAATAGCTTCGAGGTTGGTAAGCACAACCAAAATGATTCCCTTCATTAGGCGCGCCGGGTTATAAGGCGCACTGTCGAGTTTTGAGAAAATTAAAGGATTTTAAGTGTGCCTTATAGTCATACTTGCCAACCCTCCCGAATTTTCCGGGAGACTCCCGAAATTCAGCGCCTCTCCCGAAAACCTCCCGGGACAAATATTCTCCCGAAAATCTCCCGATTTTCAGCCGGAGCTGGAAGCCACGCCCCCTCCAGCTCCATGCGGACCTGAGTGAGGACAGCCTTTTTTCATGACTGGAGGACAACAGGGTGACAAGAACTAAATCATCCAGACTAGAGATAAATTGTATTATTATATTTATCTTACCTAAAAATAAATATATTTATTAATTAAAAATAAATAAAAAATAAATACATTTTTACTATATTTTGCTAAAAACATCGAAATTAATTGTATTTTTCTTTGTATTTTTTCTTGACTCCTAATTACATCCAGCCATAGAATTATACATTAAAATGAACATATTTTAAATAATGAATTTTAAATTATCATAATAATTCATTTAAAATGACCATATTTAATTATTAAAATAATTGCTTTTTTATCAACAACTTTAGCATTTTATTCATTACATTTTGAAACTCTCAGAAGCCAAGTTATGTTATATTCCTTAATATTTATTTATGCAAGTTTGAAATATCAATTATCCAAACACAGTTTTGTTTGCATATTTTCAGGATGTAGATATCTATATCTATCTATCTATCTATCTATCTATCTATATATATATATATCGATCTATTTAGATATATATATATTCACAGTTTTGTTTGCATATTTTCAGGATGTAGATATCTACATCTACATATATATATATATATATATATATATATGTATAGGTATATATATATATATATATATATATATATAGATATCTACAACCTGAAAATATGCAAACAAAACTGTGTTTGGATAATTGATACTTCAAACTTGCATAAATAAATCTTAGGGAATATAACATAACTTGGCTTCTGAGAGTTTCAAAATGTAATGAATAAAATGCTAAAGTTGTTGATAAACAAGCAATTATTTTAATAATTAAATATGGTCATTTTAAATGAATTATTATGATAATTTATATATATATATATATATATATATATATATATATATATATATATATATATATATATATATATATATATATATATATATATATACATATATATATGTATGAAATACTTGACTTGGTGAATTCTAGCTGTCAATATACTCCTCCCCTCTTAACCACGCCCCGCCCCACCCTCGACCACGCCCCCACCCCCCACCTCCCGAAATCGGAGGTCTCAAGGTTGGCAAGTATGCTTATAGTCCTAAAAATACGGTATTTTTTTTTCTATATTTAAACTGTGTGGCCCAAAAAATTTAATTTACTTGTAAATAAAACGTCTGCCTTGTTTTTAATGAATATTTAGACTTAGTACGCTACTGTAATATGTAATATGTACTACATAATGATGGTCATTATGGCAGTACTTGGAAAGCCAAGTGTTTTCTCAGGTAGTACTTGGTACATAGAGTAGGGGTTTGTTTGTCCTTTATGGTAACATGAACGTAATGGTATTGTGACCGTTTATTTAGTGAGGTAGAAACCTGTCTTTTCATAGTATTTTTTAATTTTTTTTTATTTTTTTTTTACAGAGAATGAGCGTAAAAGTGGCCACTTTGTGAATAATGCATTCCTGTTTCAAACTGACTGATGAAATGATTGCAATGGGCATAATTAGGAGCAATCACAGGCAAACCATTAGCTTTTCCACGTCACTCAAGTGTAACTAGCAAGAGAGGCGTAGTCACTCTTCGATACATCGTCCATGGATGTTTTATATCACACTTCAGAACATAGTTGTGGGGCTTTGTCGGATTTTGCAAGACTTGGCAACACAAAAGCCGAAGCTCCATTGAAAATTGGGGATTTGAGAGTAGCAGTCTGTTTGGGATCTAGTAAGAGAATATAAATATATTTTCCAAATGCCAATAGAATCAAAGAAAAATGATATTAAATTTGACGGCAAACTTAAGTCTAAGTTAACGCAATATTGAAACAAAATAACATATGTATTTAAAGGGGAACATTATCACCAGACCTATGTAAGCGTCAATATATACCTTGATGTTGCAGAAAAAAGACCATATATTTTTTTAACCGATATCCGAACTCTAAATGGGTGAATTTTGGCGAATTAAACGCCTTTCTAATATTTGCTCTCGGAACAAACAACATCGGGAAGCAATCCGCCATTTTCTCAAACACCGAGTCAAATCAGCTCTGTTATTTTCCGTTTTTTCGACTGTTTTCCGTACCTTGGAGACATCATGCCTCGTCGGTGTGTTGTCGGAGGGTGTAACAACACGAACAGGGACGGATTCAAGTTGCACCAGTGGCCCAAAGATGCGAAAGTGGCAAGAAATTGGACGTTTGTTCCGCACACTTTACCGACGAAAGCTTTGCTACGACAGAGATGGCAAGAATGTGTGGATATCCTGCGACACTCAAAGCAGATGCATTTCCAACGATAAAGTCAAAGAAATCTGCCGCCAGACCCCCATTGTATCTGCCGGAGTGTGTGAACAATTCAGGGACAAAGGACCTCGGTAGCACGGCAAGCAATGGCGGCAGTTTGTTCCCGCAGACGAGCGAGCTAAACCCCCTGGATGTCTTGGCTCACACCGTCCCTTATGCCACCGAAGATGATCAAGAGAAGAATATCGACCCTAGCTTCTCTGGCCTGCTGACATCAACTCCAAAACTGGACAGATCAGCTTTCAGGAAAAGAGAGTGGATGAGGGTATGTCTACAGAATATATATTAATTGATGAAAACTGGGCTGTCTGCACTCTCAAAGTGCATGTTGTTGCCAAATGTATTTCATATGCTGTAAACCTAGTTCATAGTTGTTAGTTTCCTTTAATGCCAAACAAACACATACCAATCGTTGGTTAGAAGGCGATCGCCAAATTCGTCCTCGCTTTCTCCCGTGTCGCTGGCTGTCGTGTCGTTTTCGTCGGTTTCGCTTGCCATCCATCCATCCATCCATCTTCTTCCGCTTATCCGAGGTCGGGTTGCGGGGGCAGCAACCTAAGCAGGGAAGCCCAGACTTCCCTCTCCCCAGCCACTTCGTCCAGCTCCTCCCGGGGGACCCCGAAGCGTTCCCAGGCCAGCCGGGAGACATAGTCTTCCCAACGTGTCCTGGGTCTTCCTCGTGGCCTCCTACCGGTCGGACGTGCCCTAAACACCTCCCTAGGGAGGCGTTCGGGTGGCATCCTGACCAGATGCCCGAACCACCTCATCTGGCTCCTCTCGATGTGGAGGAGCAGCGGCTTTACTTTGAGCTCCTTCCGGATGGCAGAGCTTCTCACCCTATCTCTAAGGGAGAGCCCCGCCACCCGGCGGAGGAAACTCATTTCGGCCGCTTGTACCCGTGATCTTGTCCTTTCGGTCATAACCCAAAGCTCATGACCATAGTTGAGGATGGGAACGTAGATCGACCGGTAAATTGAGAGCTTTGCCTTCCGGCTCAGCTCCTTCTTCACCACAACGGACCGATACAGCGTCCGCATTACTGAAGACGCCGCACCGATCCGCCTGTCGATCTCACGATTCACTCTTCCCTCACTCGTGAACAAGACTCCGAGGTACTTGAACTCCTCCACTTGGGGCAAGATCTCCTCCCCAACCCGGAGATGGCACTCCACCCTTTTCCGGGCGAGAACCATGGACTCGGACTTGGAGGTGCTGATTCTCATCCCAGTCGCTTCACACTCAGCTGCGAACCGATCCAGTGAGAGCTGAAGATCCTGGCCAGATGAAGCCATCAGGACCACATCATCTGCAAAAAGCAGAGACCTAATCCTGCAGCCACCAAACCAGATCCCCTCAACGCCTTGACTGCGCCTAGAAATTCTGTCCATAAAGGTTATGAACAGAATCGGTGACAAAGGGCAGCCTTGGCGGAGTCCAACCCTCACTGGTTTCGCTTGCATACGGTTCAAACTGATATGGCTCAAGAGCTTCAGTTTCTTCTTCAATTTCGTTTTCGCTACCTGCCTCCACACTACAACCATCCGTTTCAATACATGCGTAATCTGTTGAATCGCTTAAGCCGCTGAAATCCGAGTCTGAATCCGAGCTAATGTCACTATAGCTTGCTGTTCTTTCCGCCATGTTTGTGTTGGCTTCACTATGTGACGTCACAGGAAAATGGACGGGTGTATATAACGATGGTTAAAATCAGGCACTTTGAAGCTTTTTTTAGGGATATTGCGTGATGGGTAAAATTTTGAAAAAAACTTTGAAAAATATAATAAGCCACTGGGAACTGATTTTTAATGGTTTTAACCCTTCTGAAATTGTGATAATGTCTCCCTTTAAAATTCTGAGAACAATAGAGTAATGAATCCCGGCAGCGTCAGCACACAAAAATTTGATTTATTCTCTTTTAAACCATCAACAGAAATCAACAGCTGGATGATGAAGAAGTTGTTGCATAAAAAAAAGAATCGCTTAAAATAAAATATTCCCTACATTTTTCTTGTTCTGCATATCATTGTCTAAGTCAGTGTTTTTCAACCACTAGTGTGCCGTGAGATACAGTCTGGTGTGCCGTGGGAGATTATGTAATTTCACCTATTTGGGTTAAAAATATGTTTTGCAAACCAGTAATTATAGTCTGCAAATGATGTGTTGTTGTTGAGTGTCGGTGCTGTCTAGAGCTCGGCAGAGTAACCGTGTAATACTCTTCCATATCAGTAGGTTGCAGCCGGTAGCTAATTGCTTTGTAGATGTCGGAAACAGCGGGAGGCAGCATGCAGGTAAAAAAGTGTCTAATGCTTAAACCAAAAATAAACAAAAGGTGAGTGCCCCTAAGAAAAGGCATTGAAGCTTAGAGATGGTTATGCAGAACGAAACTAAAACTGAACTGGCTACAAAGTAAACAAAAACAGAATGCTGGACGACAGCAAAGACTTACTGTGGAGCAAAGACGGCGTCCACAATGTACATCCGAACGTGACATGACAATCAAAGATGTCGCCACAAAGAAGGATAAAAACAACTGAAATATTCTTGATTGCTAAAACAAAGCAGATGCGGGAAATATCGCTCAAAAGGAAGACATGAAACTGCTACAGGAAAATACCAAAAAAAGAGAAAATGCCACCAAAATAGGAGCGCAAGACAAGAACTAAAACACTACACACAGGAAAACAGCAAAATAAGTCAGGGCGTGATGTGACAGGTCGTGACAGTACACCTACTTTGAGACAAGAGCTATGGTTATGGTTTAAAGTCATATCCAACAATTGCGACAACGACTTTTTATTGTCTACTGAGTTTCGTTTTTAATGATGTGTGCCTCCAGATTTTTTCAAGGCAAAAAATGTGCCTTGGCTCAAAAAACTGGGTCGAGTAGTTATTAGTTGTTTTGTCTTTTTTGTTGCCAATTGCAATTGTGTGGTTTTGTTCATGCCTCTGGACATTGTATTTAATGCTTTTTATGCTATTTAAGGCCTTAATGTTTGCACAATCCATTTAATTATTTTTGATGCTTTTTAATGGCTCACTGAAACCCTGATTTAACATTTAGATTTAAATTACATTTACCATTTAGGTTTATCATTTTTATTTAACATTTGGATTAAAATGTAATAATTATTCTAAAATTCAACATTCATAATTAAGATAGAACATATATACATTTAAAGTCACCATTTATTTCAAACTTGAATGTGATATAATGTGATATAAATTGGTTAAATTGTGTTAAAATGTGAGAAAAGTTAGCTAAATATGAAAAAAAGTAAGCTCAATGTGATAAACATATTTGCAGAAAAGTGTGACTGGATTTTTACATTTGCAACTTCATACCAGACAATATATATATATATATATATGTATATATATGCATCATTTCATCATTTGGGGGGACCTGGCTTTCTGTTCCGCCGCTCCCAGTCCGTGGAATGCTCTCCCTGACCACCTGAGGGCACCACAGACTGTGGATGCTTTTAAAAAAGGCTTAAAAACCCTTCTTTATAAAAAAAACTTGTTTTTTTTTTTTTAGATATATGCATACTAGATCTTGCCCCAAGTGGAGGAGTTCAAGTACCTCGGAGTCTTGTTCACGAGTGAGGGAAGAGTGGATCGTGAGATCGACAGGCGGATCGGTGCGGCGTCTTCAGTAATGCGGACGCTGTATCGATCCGTTGTGGTGAAGAAGGAGCTGAGCCGGAAGGCAAAGCTCTCAATTTACCGGTCGATCTACGTTCCCATCCTGACCTATGGTCATGAGCTTTGGGTTATGACCGAAAGGACAAGATCACGGGTACAAGCGGCCGAAATGAGTTTCCTCCGCCGGGTGGCGGGGCTCTCCCTTAGAGATAGGGTGAGAAGCTCTGTCATCCGGGAGGAGCTCAAAGTAAAGCCGCTGCTCCTCCACATCGAGAGGAGCCAGATGAGGTGGTTCGGGCATCTGGTCAGGATGCCACCCGAACGCCTCCCTAGGGAGGTGTTTAGGGCACGACCGACCGGTAGGAGGCCACGGGGAAGACCCAGGACACGTTGGGAAGACTATGTCTCCCGGCTGGCCTGGGAACGCCTCGGGGTCCCACAGGAAGAGCTGGACGAAGTGGCTGGGGAGAGGGAAGTCTGGGCTTGCTGCTTAGGCTGCTGCCCCCGCGACCCGACCTCGGATAAGCGGAAGAAGATGGATAGATGGATGGCATACTAGTTTTAGCTATTTGGCTGTTCTAGTTTTTATTTTCATTTATTTTGTATTACCTTTTTATTTTTTCATTTATTTTTATTTTATTTTTAATACACTGTAGCACTTTGAGGTTGTTTACTCAATGTAAAGTGCTTTTTACATTTTACATTTATTTTTATACAAAATCTATTATTATTATTATTATTATTTAATTTGCACTTTTGTTTTAATACTTGTTTTCAAAAGGAATAGTGTGTGTTTGCTTTATCAATGAAAGAGGTCAACACTAGTGTTTAGGTTAGGTTACTTTATTAGAAACCAAAGGTAAACTTTTTTTCCAGCCACTGACTTCAGCACATGCAAGAAAAAAATACATTTCAGATAAGCCATTAAAGGATCGACATCACTGCAGGGCAGTTTTGATGTAGATAATAAAACAAAGTATGTAATACTTTGAATCAAACCTTTTTAATGAGTTGGGAACTGAGGAGACACATTTTTTAAACTTCTCAGGTGGAATTCTTTCCCATTCTTGCTTGATGTACAGCTTAAGTTGTTCAACAGTCCGGGGGTCTCCGTTGTGGTATTTTAGGCTTCATAATGTGCCACACATTTTCAATGGCAGACAGGTCTGGACTACAGGCAGGCCAGTCTAGTACCCGCACTCTTTTACTATGAAGCCACGTTGATGTAACACGTGGCTTGGCATTGTCTTGCTGAAATAAGCAGGGGCGTCCATGGTAACGTTGCTTGGATGGCAACATAAGTTGCTCCAAAACCTGTATGTACCTTTCAGCATTAATGGCGCCTTCACAGATGTGTAAGTTACCCATGTCTTGGGCACTAATACACCCCCATACCATCACAGATGCTGGCTTTTCAACTTTGCGCCTATAACAATCCGGATGGTTCTTTTCCTCTTTGGTCCGGAGGACACGACGTACACAGTTTCCAAAAACAATTTGAAATGTGGACTCGTCAGACCACAGAACACTTTTCCACTTTACAACAGTCCATCTTAGATGAGCTCAGGCCTAGCGAAGCCGACGGCGTTTCTGGGTGTTGTTGATGAACGGTTTCCGTCTTGAATAGGAGAGTTTTAACTTGCACTTACAGATGTAGCGACCATTTGTAGTTACTGACAGTGGGTTTCTGAACTGTTCCTGAGCCCATGTGGTGATATCCTTTACACACTGATGTCACTTGTTGATGCAGTACAGTCTGAGGGATCGAAGGTCACGGGCTTGGCTGCTTACGTGCAGTGATTTCTCCAGATTCCCTGAACCTTTTGATGATATTACAGACTGTAGATGGTGAAATCGCTAAATTCCTTGCAATAGCTGGTTGAGAAAGGTTTTTCTTAAACTGTTCAAAGTTGTTCACGCATTTGTTGACAAAGTGGTGACCCTCGCCCCATCCTTGTTTGTGAATGACTCAGCATTTCATGGAATCTACTTTTATACCCAATCATGGCACCCACCTGTTCCCAATTTGCCTGTTCACCTGTGAGATGTTCCAAATAAGTGTTTGATGAGCATTCCTCAACTTTATCAGTATTTATTGCCACCTTTCCCAACTTCTTTGGCACGTGTTGCTGGCATCAAATTCTAAAGTTAATGATTATTTGCAAAAAAAAAAAAAAAGTTTATCAGTTTGAACATCAAATATGTTGTCTTTGTAGCATATTCAACTGAATATGGGTTGAAAATGATTTGCAAATCATTGTATTCCGTTTTTATTTACATCTAACACAATTTCCCAACTCATATGGAAATGGGGTTTGTATTTAAGCCTGTGGTTGGCAGTTAGTCGGCCTGGCGACATTGCTCTGTTCTGACATTTCTTGCCGTAGTTCATGCTGTTCGATTCATGCCGTGTGCAGTAAGTCTTGTTTGTTTATGTTCATAGTCCAGGCTAAGTGTTATGTCTATGTTTCCTGCATTAAATTTTATGATCCTTCGCCTCTCGTGCGACCGGCACGCTTTTCTTTTGTTTTAGTTCCTGTTTTTTCCTGTGTAGTTAGATTAAGAATAAATCATGTTTTTACCTGCACGCCTTGTCCCGAGTAGTCCGTCTGCCTTCCCGGGAGAACGAATCAGCAGTAAGTTGCGAAAAAAAAAACCCTCGTCATGACAGTTTTCTGTTTTGGCACTTGTTTGAGTTTTTGAGAATAAATTATGTTCCTATCAGTGACGTGCGGTGAGATTGATGGCTGGTGAGGCACTGACTTCATCACAGTCAGATTTACAAACATATGAACCCTAAAGAGTATCTTATTCACCATTTGATTGGCAGCAGTTAACAGGTTATGTTTAAAAGCTCATACCAGCATTCTTCCCTGCTTGGCACTCAGCATCAAGGGTTGGAATTGGGGGTTAAATCACCAAAAATTATTCCCGGGCGCGGCGCCGCTGCTGCCCACTGCTCCCCTCACCTCCCAGGGGGTGAACAAGGGGATGGGTCAAATGCAGAGGACAAATTTCATTACACCTAGTGTGTGTGTGACAATCATTGGTACTTTAACTTAACTTTAACTTTACACATACAAACTGTAGCACACAAAAAAGCACATTTAATAAAAAAACTTTATTATGGTCTTACCTTTACTTATAAATGAAGTCCATGCGCCGCAACTAAAGCCCTCACTTAAACTTTCCACGTGCAAAACCGAGGGTTTATAAATGTCGCCTATACTGTATGAAACTACAAAATAACAAACACGGAGGCTCCAGTTTACACGAGGACCACTTTATTTACCTTCTTTCAAAAACCTCCGCAACGTGACATCACTTCCGTTCTTAGCGCCTTCAAAATAAGAGCTCAAGGCATATACTGTATAACAGCGCATAACAGGAACTTAACATCACAAAGAGGAAAGCCCATGAAAATAGGTTACAAAAGTTATTTAATAAGAAGCCAAAAAGTGCAAAAACAATAATGTTCGTGTTGGAGGAGTTGTGAATTAGATACACCTGCAGTCTGCAGGTGTACCTAGTGTTGTGGCCCTGCAGTCATTCACAACTCCTCCAACACGAACATTATTGTTTTTGCACTTTTTGGCTTCTTATTAAATAACTTTTTTAAATAGATTCAATCTTGCACGTGGAAAGTTTAAGTGTGGGCTTTAGTTGATATAACAATTCTACGGCGGGGGTGCAGGAGGTGAGGCTACTGGAGCCTCAGCCAGTGCGTCTTTTGCAGCCGTTTTATGATCGCTCAGCACAAGAAATACGTTACACACGTACAGTTGTTGACAAAATACACTGTACATTATATACCTCAGCTAACTAAACTATGGAAATGTATAATATAGTTCATATAGCAATACGGTCTCACTGCACAGCAGGCCAGCAGTTAGCCGAGTCCGGAATCCATGTTGAGGCACTGAGTGACGTGCCTCAACTGGCTGCTGTTCACCGCACCGTCTCTTCTCAGTATTTGAACGGCAAATGTGAAAATTCAGCGATTTTGAATAAAAATAATCTAAAACTGGTGAAGTTAAATGGAAAATAACTTTATAATATAATCACTGGATACATATAACAATTTAATTAATTTTTTTTCTTTTTACATTTTTTTTCTTTCCATGATGGCAGGTGAGGCCCCGCCTCACCTGCCTCTAGTGACTGCACGTCACTGGTTCCTACCTGCACGTCCTGTCCGGAGTGGTTCGTTTTCATCCCGGGGGAACGAACCAGCTTCAACTCCCTCCCCCCGCACGTAACAATTGAACTGTGAAATAACATTTACATGCTGTTTTCCTTCAGGTTTTACAGTCATATGTTGTAATGTTACAGTCAATTTTGACTACAGTATTTTACTGTGGAAAATGTACTGTTAGATGCTGTAAAATGTGTGTATCTTGTACAGTGTTTGTTAAATGTGCTGCTTATTATCAGTTGTTGACGACTAGACTCAGTTATTTTCATGTCAACCAATCAAAATAGGGTTCCGCTGAGTTCACGTACACTTCCACTGACAAGGAAATACACCCTGTTGTCATTGAGCTCCATGGGACAGCAAAGCTTTATGTGATCATTTTTAATGAAGTAAATATGTCTTGCATCACAGTGTGGGGTGTTTCTCATTTCTGGTGTTGAAATTCCGTCCCACCAAAGACGATGCCCGCTGAGAGGTGAGTGTGCTGATGGGAAAAACAAAGTGCTTGGTATTACTGAGGCCGGACAAACTGACATGAGATGGAAACGCGTGTTTTGCCCGCTGGGTCTGGACAGCAGTGAGTTGCGGCCGTAACTTAAAAAGTATTGTGTGATATCCAAAGTCATAACCAGTGACGTGCGGTGAGGTTGATGGCTGGTGAGGCACTGACTTCATCACAGTCAGATTTACAAACATATGAACCCTAAAGAGTATCCTATTCACCATTTGATTGGCAGCAGTTAACGGGTTATGTTTAAAAGCTCATACCAGCATTCTTCCATGCTTGGCACTCAGCATCAAGGGTTGGAATTGGGGGTTAAATCACCAAAAATGATTCCCGGGCGCGGCGCCGCTGCTGCCCACTGCTCCCCTCACATCCCAGGGGGTGATCAAGGGGATGGGTCAAATGCAGAGGACAAATTTCACCACACCTAGTGTGTGTGTGACAATCATTGGTACTTTAACTTAACTTTAACTTTACACATACAAACTGTAGCACACAAAAAAGCACATTTAATAAAAAAAACGTTATTATGGTCTTACCTTTACTTATTAATGCGCCGCTGTTGTGCTGGATTAATGAACCCCCTGACGGGAGTGTTATATCAACTAAAGCCCTCACTTCAACTTTCCACGTGCAAGATTGAATCTATTTAAAAAAGTGTAACCGAGGGTTTATAAATGTCGCCTATACTGTATGAAACTACAAAATAACAAACACAGAGGCTCCAGTTTACACGAGGACCACTTTATTTACATTCTTTCAAAAACTTCCGCTCCACTGTGTCATCACTTCCGCTCTTAGCGCCTTCAAAATAAGAGCTCAAGGCTTATACTGTATAACAGCGCAAAACAGGAACTTAACATCACAAAGAGGAAAGCCCATAAAAATAGGTTACAAAAGTTATTTAATAAGAAGCCAAAAAGTGCAAAAACAATAATGTTCGTGTTGGAGGAGTTGTGAATTAGATACACCTGCAGTCTGCAGGTGTACCTAATGTTGTGGCCCTGCAGTCATTCACAACTCCTCCAACACGAACATTATTGTTTTTGCACTTTTTGGCTTCTTATGAAATAACTTTTTGAAATAGATTCAATCTTGCACGTGGAACGTTTAAGTGTGGGCTTTAGTTGATATAATACTCCCGTCAGGGGGTGCAAATTCTACGGCGGGGGTGCAGCCAGTGACATGCCTCAACTGGCTGCTGTTCACCGCACCGTCTCTTCTCAGTATTTGAATGGCAAATGTGAAAATTCAGCGATTTTGAATAAAAATAATCTAAAACTGGTGAAGTTAAATAGAAAATAACTTTATAGTATAATCACTGGATACATTTAACAATTTAATTTTTTTTTTTTTCTTTTGAAATTTTTTTTCTTTCCATGATGGCTAGGTGAGGCCCCGCCTCACCTGCCTCTAGTGACTGCACGTCACTAGTCATAACTATAAATAAACTGTTACACATACTGCACCATGGTTGATTAATTAACTTGATTCTTTCATCTTAGTAGTTAACGAGTTATCAATTCAGAAAATCACTTCGAGGATAAGATGCATTAAGACATTCTTCAATTTAATAATAGTAATGGCAGCAACACATTGCGAAAAAGTTGGCACAGGGGCATTTTTACCACTGTGTTACATGGCCTTTCCTTTTAACAACACTCAGTAGACGTTTGGGAACTGAGGAGACCAATTTTTGAAGTTTTTCAGGTGGAATTCTTTCCCATTCTTGCTTGATGTACAGCTTAAGTTGTTCAACAGTCCGGGGGGCTTCATAATGCGCCATACATTTTCAATGGGAGACAGGTCTGGACTACAGGCAGGCCAGTCTAGTACCCACACTCTTTTACTACGTTGTTGTAACACGTGGCTTGACATAGTCTTGCTGAAATAAGCAGGGGCGTCCATGATAACGTTGCTTGGATGCCAACATATGTTGCTCCAAAATCAATATGTACCTTTCAGCATTAATGGTGCCTTCACAGATGTGTAAGTTACCCATGTCTTGGGCACTAATACGCCCCCATACCATCACAGATGCTGGCTTTAAAACTTTGCGCTTGGAACAATCCGTATGGTCCTTTTCCACTTTTGGACGTCCACAGTTTCCAAAAACAATTTGAAATGTGGACTCGTCAGACCACAGAACACTTTTCCTCTTTGCATCAGTCCATCTTAGATGAGCTCGGGCCCTGCGAAGTCGGCGGCATTTCTGGGTGTTGTTGATAAATGGCTTTCTCTTTGCATAGTAGAGTTTTAACTTGCACTTACAGATGTAGCGACAAACTGTATTTACTGACAGTGTTTTTTTAAGTGTTCCTGAGCCCATGTGGTGATATCCTTTACACACTGACGTCGCTTTTTAATGCAGTACCGCCTGAGGGATCGAAGGTCCATAATATCACACGGACAACAATTTTGGGGACGTGCCTTAAAGGCACTGCCTTTAGCGTCCTCTACAACCTGTCGTCACACCCGCTTTTTCTCCATGCAAACAGCGTGCCGGCCCTGTCACATAATATATGCGGCTTACACACACACAAGCGAATGCAACGCATACTTGGTACACAGCCATACAGGTCACACTGAGGGTGGTCGTATAAACAACTTTAACACTGTTACAAATATGCGCCACACTGTGAACCCACACCAAACAAGAATGACAAACACATTTTAACACAACATACACACAACAGAACAAATACCCAGAATCCCTTGCAGCACTAACTCTTCCAGGACGCTAAAATATACAATATATACAATATACGCTACCACCAAACCCCGCCCACCTCAACCCCGCCGCCCCCCATCTCCCGAATTTGGAGGTCTCAAGGTTGGCAAGTATGGTCGGGACGCTCACCTGCTCCCGGTCACTAATCAGAGAGCTGTTTATTCCTGCATGGCGCCACACGCGACAAATGGTTCTACTTGCATCTTGCTCTTGTTTTGGCGAGTCTTTTTGCGAAACTTTACTGTAGCTTCCAGTAACATGGGCACATTTTCTTTTTGCTTGTATTCTAGCCTAATTATTTGAATAATCGTCTTTCTTACCTGCACACTGCTTCCAGACGTCCGTCTGCATCTTGCGGAAACGACCACTTTGGCCTGCAGCGTAAACGTAGTCTTACATGCATGCATCCAACAGAAATATAATCAAAAACAAATAAAAAGCACACAAAATGTAATTCAAAGAATACAACCACTTCAGAGGTTCCCCGGCAGCACTCTGAAAAACCTGACTATGTTTTTTGGGGAAATACATTTTGTAGCCCCTATTACATTTTTTTTTGCAAGTGTGGCAAAAGTCCAAAACACAAAGGAATTGCCTAATAAAAAAAAAAAAGCCAATCTCGTATCACAAAGTTGCGGGGATTGCCGCAATAGTTTCTCTTTTTCTACCCTGTCATCCAATCAAAACAGCCAAATTACTATTTAAATTGAACTATTAACATATAAAAAGAGCAACTTTGAATAAAGTTGTGTTGTACAGTACAATGTAAAGTTGTCTCCATACCAATATTTTGGTACCGGTACCAATATGTATTGCTTTTCGAAATAAAGGGGACCACAAAAAAAATGCATTATTGGCTTAATTTAAACAAAAAATCTTAGGGTACATTAAACATATGTTTATTATTGCAATCAAAAACTATTTTGTCCTTAAATAAAATAGTGAACATACTAGATAACTTGTCTTTTATTAGTAAGTAAACAAACAAAGACTCCTAATTAGTCTGCTGACGTATGCAGTAACATATTGTGTCATTTATCTACCTATTTAGAGACGTCCGATAATGGCTTTTTTGCCGATATCCGATATTGTCCAACTCTTAATTACCGATTCCGATATCAACCGATACCGATATATACAGTCGTGGAATTAACACATTATTATGCCTAATTTTGTTGTGATGCCCCGTTGGATGCATTAAACAATGTAACAAGGTTTTCCAAAATAAATCAACTCAAGTTAAGGGAAAAAAATGCCAACATGGCACTGCCATATTTATTATTGAAGTGCATTATTTTTTTTCAACATGCCTCAAAACAGCAGCTTGGAATTTGGGACATGCTCTCCCTGAGAGAGCATGAGGAGGTTGAGGTGGGCGGGGTTTTGGGGGGTAATGGGGGGACAGTATATTGTAGCGTCCCGGAAGAGTGAGTACTGCAAGGGGTTCTGGGTATTTGTTCTGTTGTATCGGCAGTCCGATATTATCGGACATCCTTTATTCTATTATTTGGTCAAAATGATAAAGGACAAGCTGTAAACAAGGATTATTAATCCACTTAGTATATTGTAGCGTCCCGGAAGAGTTAGAGCTGCAAGGGGTTCTGGGTATTTGTTCTGTTGTGTTTATGTTGTGTTACGGTGCGGATGTTCTCCCGAAATGTGTTTGTCATTCTTGTTTGGGGAGACAGTATATTGTAGCGTCCCGGAAGTGTTAGTGCTGCAAGGGGTTCTGGGTATTTGTTCTGTTGTGTTTATGTTGTACTTCACTGGCTCCCTGTGCATTACCGAATACATTTTAAACTCCTTTTATTTGTTTTTAAATGTCTAAACAACCTCGCGCCAACCTATCTCTCCGACCTCCTTCAGCCTTACTGCCCCACCCGATCCTTAAGATCAGCCGATCAGCTGCTGTTGACGGTCCCTGACACAAGGCTGAAGCTTAGAGGTGACAGAGCTTTCACCGTTGCTGCTCCCAAGCTCTGGAACGACCTACCTCTGAGTGTTAGACAAGCCTCCTCTCTTCCTGTTTTTAAATCTCTCTTAAAAACATACTTTTATTCCATGGCTTTTAACACTGAGTGATATCCATCCTGCAATGGCGCCCCATAATACACCTGCTGTGATCCTGTTTTTATGTTTTTATGTTTTTATTAATTCTATTTTAATTATTTATTTTTTATCGTGTTCTGTTTGTGTTGTGTTGTGTTTGCTCGGTACTCGTTTTATCTTTTAACCTGTTCATTGTACAGCACTTTGGCTACCCCTGTGGTAAATTTTAAATGTGCTCTATAAATAAAGTTGATTTGATTTGATTTGATTTGATGTTGTGTTACGGTGCGGATGTTCTCCCGAAATGTGCTTGTCATTCTTGTTTGGTGTGGGTTCACAGTGTGGCGCATATTTGTAACAGTGTTAAAGTTTTTTATACGGCCACCCTCAGTGTGACCTGTATGGCTGTTGACCAAGTATGCTTTGCATTCACTTGTGAGTGTGTCAAAAACCGTAGTTATTATGTGACTTGGCCGGCACGCAAAGGCAGCGCCTTCAAGGATTAATTGGCGCTCTGTACTTCTCCCTACGTCCGTGTACACAGCGGCGTTTTAAAATTGTACTTTTTGATACCGATACCGATAATTTTGAAACCGATATCAATAATTTCCGATATTGCATTTTAAAGCATTTATCGGCCGATAATATCGGCAGTCCGATTTAATCGGACATCCCTTATTCAATTATTTTGTCAAAATTATAAAGGACAAGCTGTAAAAAAGGATTAGTAATCCACTTGTTCATTTATTGTTAATATCTGCTTATTTTCTGTTTTAACATGTTCTATCTACACTTCTGTTAAAATGTAATAATCACTTACTCTTCTGTTGTTTGGATGCTTTACAATAGTTTTGGATGATACCACAAATGTAGGTATCGATTCGATACCAAGGAATTACAGGATCATACATTGGTCATAATTTAAGTTCTCATGTGTCCAGGTACGTATTTCCTGAGTTTATGAATATAATATGAATTTAAAAAAAAAATATATATTTATATATTTTGTGACGATAAAAATATTGATGTATAGTAGTATCGACTAGATACGCTAATGTAGTTGGTATCATTACAGTGGAGGTCAGGTGTAGATCCACCCATGGCATTTGTTTACATTGTGATGCCGATAAGCTATTATATCCTCTTACAGTGTGTAGTGAAGCATGTTTAGCTATTCCTCGTCCTGCAGGGAAGATACTTGTAAGAAACTCACTTTATTTGTCGCCATAAAGGCCAGGATTAGTGATTTTAGAAGAAGCTAAAACAATGCCGATTGGACATTAGCCGCTAACTCGCTAACAATATTTTAAAGCGCCTCTTCCTGAGGGCGTTTCAGTGTTGTAGATTCACCTTTATCGCTAGTTTTGAAGCCAAAATGCGTCCGTTCTTCCTTTTCTGTCTACACAATGTGTATCTGTAAGTACTCCGTGATTGTGCGCTGCCGAACATGCTCCTCTGCTCTTAAAACCAGCATTGTCACGACGTGACGATGCACCGTCATGCCTGTAAAGAACTAAAATATGGCGAATTGGTACTTTTAAAACAGAGTATAGTACCGTTTTGATTCATTAGTACCGCAATGCTATACTAGTACCGGTACAACCCCAGTACAATATCAGTCAAATGACCACACATGTTGCGCGAAACGAAATCACGAGATTCCCCGAAAAATAAAATACGCACGCTGCAAAAGCTTGTGACACTGAAACATACATTAGTACACTCATGCTGCACACTGCAAAAAGTCAGTGTTCAAAAACAAGAAAAAAAATAAATACAATTATGGGTATTTTATTTGAACTAAGCAAAATTATCTGCCAATAGAACAAGAACATTTGGCTTGTGAACACTTTCCAAAACAAGTAAAATTAAAGCTGCAAGCAGCGATGGACGGGACCGACTTTGAGGGCTCATAAAATCCAAACCGGAGCAGTAATTAAAACTCTTTCATCAACTTTTAATCAGAAGGGTTCACTCTCTCTCCTGTGCTAATTTGAAGCCGACACGACAAACGTGCTCAGAGGATGTTTGAAAAAAGGTGACTGTTTATACACAACTTTTGTTTTGAAGGGGGAAATGCAAACTTCCTGTTGATTTTTGCTGGGGGTTGTCAGTGTATGAAATATAGGTCTAAGTGAGACCTACATAGATGTTTTTGTTTCATGTCTGAACGACATTCCTACTGGGAGTTACAGGCAGTTTTGTCTGTTTTCTTCCTAGGAGGCGCTAGAGCGCAATTTTGAGTTTTGGGGTTTGGTTTTTTTGATTAGATCGCAATTTCCGCCAGTCCTGATGTGTGTGTCTTATTTGGTGAGTATGTTAAGGGGGTCAAATTACAGCTCAAAGAGGCGGCGGTATAATAATAAAACACTAGAAATACAATAGGGTCCTCTGTCCCAAAGGGACTCGGTCCCTAATTAGCTAACCTCAATGAAGCCAAAAATACCTTAAAATAAGTATATTCTCACTAATAACAAGTGCACTTTTCTTGGTAGAAAAAAAAGAGACCTTTTTGCTCAACATGTTGAAAAATATTCTGAAATGAAGTAAATGCTAGTGCCATTATCTTGACATAATGATATTTTTTTCACGCTTGAAGTAAAAAATTATTACTTTAAAAAAGTAGTTTTATACTTGTGAGTGTTGATGACACAGCTTTGCAACAGTTGATATTCTAGTTTCAAGCATGTTTTACTCAATATAGGTCATCAAATCTCAGCAACAAGCTGTAATATCTTACTGAGATCATTTAGGATCAAAACCCTTAAAACAAGTAAAACACTCTAACATAAAATCTGCTTAGTGAGAAGAATGATCTTATCAGACAGAAAATAAGCAAATATCACCCTTATTTGAGATATTTAATCTTACTTAGATGTCAGTTTTTGCAGTGCATGCAGCATGTGTGTGTTTGTGTGTTTGCAGTGCAAAAATAAGACTGTGATTTCCCTGCAGAAATGTTGTTGTGTTGAATGTCAGGTCGCCCGCTTTGATTGATTATGTTGCCTTTTAACAGACTGTCCCAGTTCCCCATCACCACCCGGAGGAGGGCATGCGTAGAAAGATTGCGGAGATGGGTGTTTGCTGAGATGCGGGGATTGTCACTCGCTGCTCGTCGTCGTTCCCTCATCACCGAACTCCGCCCCTCAGCGTAATGAAGGTTTGCATCTGCTCCAACTCCCCCGCAGTCAGACACTTGTTTATACAAGATCTACCTGCTGAGATCAGACGAGCTAAGCGTTGCATGAAGAGTACCCCTAAAGACCTCGCTCTACCACCCTTGGGAACAGGCGACGGATGCTGGTGAACTTCTCCACATTATATAAAGGTTGCGGAATCTCATATGCCTTACCTCTCCGCTGGAGCTGACCTGAGGAGGTGTGCAGACTGAGTGGTTACTCAGCAGGTGGTGCATGCATGCAGGCCAAGGTTTTACCTTGCACTTTCTGAGGCGGACTGGTTTGCAATAAAAAAAAAAAAAAAAAAAACACTCATAAAAAAAGTATTGAAACGGCAAGTCACTGTAAAATATTGTCTTTTTCTTCTTTACTTCTTGAACGGCATTTTGGAAATGTTCATGTGAGGTCAAGCTGAAGGGAAGCAAAAAAAAAGAAACTGAAAAAGACCTTTCTCAAACTGAAACAATCCTTATGTTGTGATAATGCGTGTTGATGACAGATTCTAGCCGTGTCCCGCAAATTGGAGCATACGAACGCGGCCCCAACGCAATGCGATCAAAAACAGTAGAAAAGGTAACGATGTTATCAAAAACAACTGAAAAAGGAACGGTGCGGTCAAAAACAGCAGGAAAAGTAACGATGCGATCTAAAACAGGAGAAAATGTACCAATGCAATAAAAAACAGCAGAAAAAGTCATGATGTGATCAAATACAGCAGAAAAAGTAACAATGCGATCAAAAACAGTAGAAAAAGTCACGATGTGATCAAAAACAGCAGAAAAAATATTGATTCGATCTGAAACTGTAGAAAAAGTATTGATGCGATTAAAAACAGCAGAAAAAGTAACGATGCGATCTAAAACAGGAGAAAATGTAACAATGCAATAAAAAACAGCAGAAAAAGTCATGATGTGATCAAATACAGCAGAAAAAGTAACAATGCGATCAAAAACAGTAGAAAAAGTCACGATGTGATCAAAAACAGCAGAAAAAATATTGATACGATCTGAAACAGTAGAAAAAGTATTGATGCGATTAAAAACAGCAGAAAAACTAACGATGCGGTCAAAAACAGCAGAAGCAAATAACGATGCGATCAAAAACAAATGAAAAAGTAACAATGCGATCAAAAACAGCAGAAAGGATAATGATGCGATCTAAAACAGTAGAAAAATATCGATGCGATTGAAAAAATCAGGAAAAGTAACGATACGATCAAAAACAGCAAAAAAAGTAACGATGCGATCAAAAACAGCAGAAAAAGCATTGATGCGATCAAAAACAGCTGAAAAAGTAATGATGCGATCAAAAACAGCAGAAAAAATATCAATGCGATCGAAAAAATCAGGAAAAGTAACGTTGCGATCAAAAACAGCAAAAAAAGTAACAATGTGATCAAAAACAGCAGAAAAAGTATCAATGCGATCAAAAAAAACTGAAAAAGTAACGATGCGATCAAAAACAGCAGAAAAAGTAACAATGTGATAAAAAAAACTGAAAAAGTAACGATGCGATCAAAAACAGCAGAAAAAAGTCATGCGATCAAAAACATCTGAAAAAGTAATGATGCGATCAAAAACAGCAGAAAAAGTAACAATGATATCAAAAACAGCAGAAAAAGTAACGATGCAGTCAAAAACAGCAGAAAAGTAACGATGCGATCAAAAACAGCAGAAAAAAAAAAAGCGATCTAAAACAGATGTGTAAGTTACTCATGCCTTGGGCACTAATGCACCCCCATACCATCACAGATGCTGGCTTTTGAACTTTGCGTCGATAACAATCTGGATGGTTCGCTTCCCCTTTGGTCCGGATGACATGATGTCGAATATTTCCAAAAACAATTTGAAATGTGGACTCGTCAGACCACAGAACACTTTTCCACTTTGTATCAGTCCATCTTAGATGATGTCGGGCCCGGAGAAGCCAGCGGCGTTTCTGGATGTTGTTGATAAATGGCTTTCACTTTGCATAGTAGAGCTTTAACTTGCACTTACAGATGTAGTGACCAACTGTATTTAGTGACAGTGGTTTTCTGAAGTGTTCCTGAGCCCATGTGGTGATATCCTTTAGAGATTGATGTCGGTTTTTGATACAGTGCCGTCTGAGGGATCGAAGGTCACGGTCATTCAATGTTGGTTTCCGGCCATGCCGCTTACGTGGAGTGATTTCTCCAGATTCTCTGAACCTTTTGATGATATTATGGACCGTAGATGTTGAAATCCCTAAATTTCTTGCAATTGCACTTTGAGAAACGTTGTTCTTAAATTGTTTGACTATTTGCTCACGCAGTTGTGGACAAAGGGGTGTACCTCGCCCCATCCTTTCTTGTGAAAGACTGAGCATTTTTTTGGGAAGCTGTTTTTATACCCAATCATGGCACCCACCTGTTTCCAATTAGCCTGCACACCTGTGGGATGTTCCAAATAAGTGTTTGATGAGCATTCCTCAACTTTATCAGTATTTATTGCCACCTTTTTCCAACTTCTTTGTCACGTGTTGTTGGCATTAAATTCTAAAGTTAATGATTGCAAAAAAAAAAAAATTATTAGTTTGAACATCAAATATGTTGTCTTTGTAGCATATTCAACTGAATATGGGTTGAAAATGATTTGCAAATCATTGTATTCCGTTTATATTTACATCTAACACAATTTCCCAATTCATATGGAAACAGGGTTTGTATTTATGTTTAAAAGAAGAAGTGATTGCATTGAGTACATGTATTTTTTTGTCAAAATGGAAAAATTAATACATTAAGTAAGACAATATAAAGCACTTTAATGACACATATTATTTCCAGGCTTTCGAGGGCCAAATTAAATGGTGTGGCAGGCCAGCCTTGAGTTTGACCCCTATGTATTAGAGGGACCGTTTACGGTTATTGCATTTTTATAGGATGTATACCACAATGCAATGGCTTTTTGGTCGACTTTTCTGGAATCTAGGGGAACAGGGTTTGAAGAAATCGGGATATTACATCACTGCATACTTGCCAACCCTCCCGGATTTTCCGGGAGACTCCCGAAATTCAGCGCCTCTCCCGAAAACCTCCCGGGACAAATTTTCTCCCGAAAAACTCCCGAAATTCAGGCGGACCTGAGTGACGTGTTGACAACACACAACAGTGTCTACCGTAAAGCAGTTCGTCTGCCGTAAACAGCAATGTTGTGACACTTTTAAACAGGACAATACTGCCATCTACTGTACATGCATATGTGACCCACCCATATTGTGTCACATTTTTGTGTTGATTTATTGATTTTATTTTGTGGTTTGAATTCGATTTTGGAGCTGTCATTACACATTTATCAGTATTCACATTGGTCAGTAGGGGGCAGTAGGGCGTTGCTTCCCAATTGAATGCTATCACCTGCAGACCGGAAGTGTCTTGTCATTCTGATGAGCGCGACCAGTCTGTGAACAATTGAAATGTCCTGTGTGCTTTTTCCTCCTGTATAACAGGTTAGTTTTGGTGAATCAACTCACTGAATAATATCTATGTGATCTTTATAAGTTTAAGTACACATTCTGATGGTGGAGCCTAACTCTTAAGTGTTTGTGAGTTGTAGTTTGTAAATGAACACTGAAATTCAAGTATTTATTTAATTTATATATATATATATATATATATATATATATATATATATATATATATATATATATATATACAGATGATGTGGTTCTGATGGCTTCATCTGGCCAGGATCTTCAGCTCTCACTGGACCGGTTCGCAGCTGAGTGTGAAGCGACTGGGATGAGAATCAGCACCTCCAAGTCCGAGTCCATGGTTCTCGCCCGGAAAAGGGTGGAGTGCCATCTCCGGGTTGGGGAGGAGATCTTGCCCCAAGTGGAGGAGTTCAAGTACCTCGGAGTCTTGTTCACGAGTGAGGGAAGAGTGGATCGTGAGATCGACAGGCGGATCGGTGCGGCGTCTTCAGTAATGCGGACGCTGTATCGATCCGTTGTGGTGAAGAAGGAGCTGAGCCGGAAGGCAAAGCTCTCAATTTACCGGTCGATCTACGTTCCCATCCTCACCTATGGTCATGAGCTTTGGGTTATGACCGAAAGGACAAGATCACGGGTACAAGCGGCCGAAATGAGTTTCCTCCGCCGGGTGGCGGGGCTCTCCCTTAGAGATAGGGTGAGAAGCTCTGCCATCCGGGGGGAGCTCAAAGTAAAGCCGCTGCTCCTCCACATGGAGAGGAGCCAGATGAGGTGGTTCGGGCATCTGGTTAGGATGCCACCCGAACGCCTCCCTAGGGAGGTGTTTAGGGCACGTCCGACCGGTAGGAGGCCGCGGGGAAGACCCAGGACACGTTGGGAAGACTATGTCTCCCGGCTGGCCTGGGAACGCCTCGGGGTCCCCCGGAGCTGGATGAAGTGGCTGGGGAGAGGGAAGTTGGGGCTTCCCTGCTTAGGCTGCTGCCCCCGCGACCCGACCTCGGATAAGCGGAAGAAGATGGATGGATATATAGATATATATATATATATATATATATATAAATATAGCTAGAATTCCCTGAAAGTCAAGTATTTCTTATATATATATATATTAACCACGCCCCCAACCACGCCCCCCGCCCCACCCCCGACCACGCCCCGCCCCCACCTCCCGAAATCGGAGGTCTCAAGGTTGGCAAGTATGCATCACTGACAATGCCACGGACAAAACGACATAATTCTCTGTGTTAAAATGTTGAGGGGATTTTTTTTTTTAAAGTAATGCACTGTAATGTAAGTACACAACTTACATGAATATATGACCCTTGTCGGTTTCAGACATTTTAACGGTGCATAATATAACTGAGGCAGCAGGATAAGTCTTGGCGGGATGCTTCCCGGAATCTCAATGCCATGCCACAGTTTTTCACAGATGAAAACTGTTCGTTCTGCTATGACATTTTTTTGTTCAGAAAGTCCAATTGAACTCGGGGCTACCTTAGCATCAGGCAACCTTTATCACACCGTTGTGGAATGGCCTCCAGAGAGAAACATATTGGCTCAGGCCAGACTCTATGCATGCAAAAGGAGCACATACTGTACTCGCAACCTCAGCACAATGGCTCTTATTTAGCTGGCAATGACTCCTTGAATCATACGCTATACAATCCAAAACAACAATACATTAGGGGTGAGAAAGTCAAAAAACAAATGCATGCATGTAACTTTCTGACACATTGCGTTGCTCTCAAAGGAAATCAAATGTGAAAAAATATTCATGGACAGTGGCTAAAAATTATAGTAGTTTCATGGTACTAGCTGCTGTTTATCTACAAAACCCAAAACCAGTTAAATAAAAAGTAAATAAAAACAATGATTTGCAAATCCTTTTTAACTTTTATTGCAAATAATCATTAACTTAGAATTTAATGGCAGCAACACATTGACGAAAAGTTGTCACGGGGGCATTTTCACCACTGTGTTACATGGCCTTTCCTTTTAACAACACTCAGTAAACGTTTGGGGACTGAGGAGACCGATTTTTGAAGCTTTTCATGTGCAATTCTTTCCCATTCTTGCTTGATGTACAGCTTAAGTTGTTCAACAGTCCGGGGGTCTCCATTGTCGTATTTTAAGCTTCATAATGCGCCACACATTTTCAATGGGAGACAGGTCTGGATTACAGGCAGGCCAGTCTAGTACCTGAACTCTTTTACTATGAAGCCACGCTGTTGTAAGACGTGGCTTGGCATTGTCTTGCTGGAATAAGCAGGGGCGTCCATGATAACAATGCTCGGGTGGCAACATATGTTGCTCCAAAACCTGTATGTACCTTTCAGCCTTAATGGTGCCTTCGCAGATGTGTAAGTTACCCTTGCTTTGGGCACTAATACACCCCCATACCATCACAGATGCTGGCTTTTGAACTTAGCGCCTATAACAATGGTTCTTTAACTCTTTGACGTCCACAATTTCCAAAAACTATTTGAAATGTGTTCTCCTCAGACCACAGAGCACTTTTTCCACTTTGCATCAGTCCATCTTAGATGAGCTCGGGCCCAGCGAAGCCGACGGCGTTTCTGGGTGTTGTTGATAAATGGCTTTGAATAGTAGGGTTTTAACTTGCACTTACAGATGTAGCGACGAACTGTATTTAGTGACAGTGGTTTTCTGAAGTGTTCCTAAGCCCATGTGGTGATATCCTTTAGAGATTGATGTCGGTTTTTGATACAGCGCCGTCTGAGGGATCGAAGGTCACGGTCATTCAGTGTTGGTTTCCGGCCATGCCGCTTACGTGGAGTGATTTCTCCAGATTCTCTGAACCTTTTGATGATATTATGGACCGTGGATGTTGAAATCCCTACATTTCTTGCAATTGCACTTTGAGAAACGTTGTTCTTAAACTGTTTGACTATTTGCTCACGCAGTTGTGGACAAAGGGGCTTACCTCGCCCCATCCTTTCTTGTGAAAGACTGAGCATTTTTTTGGGAAGCTGTTTTCATACCCAATCATGGCACCCACCTGTTCCCAATTAGCCTGCACACCTGTGGGATGTTCCAAATAAGTGTTTGATGAGCGTTCCTCAACATTATCAGTATTTTTGATGATATTATGGACAGTTACTGACAGTGGTTTTCTGAAGGGTTTCTGAGCCAATGTGGTGATATCCTTTACACACTGATGTCGCTTTTTAAGGCAGTACCGCCTGAGGGATCGAAGGTCCGTAATATCATTGCTTATGTGCAGTGATTTCTCCAGATCTTCTGAAACTTCTGATGAAATTATTGACCGTAGATGGTGAAATCCCGAAATTCCTTGCAAAAGCTGGTTGAGAAATGTTGTTCTTAAACTGTTCGACAATTTGCTCACGCATTTGTTGACAAAGTGGTGACCCTCGCCCCATCCTTGTTTGTGAATGACTGAGCATTTATTGGAAGCTGCTTTTATACCCAATCATGGCACCCACCTGTTCCCAATTAGCCTGTTCACCTGTGGGATGTTCCAAATAAGTGTTTGATGAGCATTCCTCAACCTTTTTAGTCTTTTTTTGGCACTTTTGCCAGCTTTTTTGAAACATGTTGCAGGCATCAAATTCCAATTGAGCTTATATTTACAAAAAATAACAAAGCTTCTCAGTTCGATTGTTAAATTTCTTGTCTTTGCAGTCTATTCAATTGAATATAGGTTGAAAAGGATTTGCAAATCATTGTGTTTTGTTTTTATTTACGATTTGCCAACTTCACCGGTTTTGCTTCACACAGGATTGATGGATTGCAACCTTTTTACTGATGATTTGTATACTTGTGCTGAAACTCTGCTGGACCAACGGATGCGGATTTAAATTCATTTTGATAAGAACACACTTGTCTTACTCTGTTGTCTATTCAGCAGGAACGTATTGCCTCACAGAAGAGGCCAATTGTCTGCAGATGGTGGATCATAAACCCCCAAAACAGCAATCAGTACAGTGATAGTGATTGTTAAAGCGTCAACAATTTATCTTTTCCTTTCTCGTTCGTTAAAAACGAGTCCAGTTAAAAAGAAGCAACATTTTTCACACAGACATAGTAATCTAATATTATTCATACATTTATTATCGTGTACAAAAATAAGAAAAAACACCCTTAACCCAATAAATAGACCAATATAAATACATAATCATGTGCCAAGTTTTTAAAAAAATATTTTATTATAACATTGTTCAATGGTTGGGTAACATGCAGTGTGTTTCTATCATCCATTTTCGGTATTACATAAATGCCTTAGACCATGGGTGGGACGCTAGCGGGGGGGGTGTATTTTGTAGCGTCCCGGAAGTGTTAGTGCTGCAAAGGCTTCTGGGTATTTGTTCTGTTGTGTTTATGTTGTGTTACGGTGCGGATGTTCTCCCGAAATGTGTTTGTCATTCTTGTTTGGTGTGGATTCACAGTGTGGCGCATATTTCTAACAATGTTAAAGTTGTTTATTCGGGCACCCTCAGTGTAACCTGTATCATTGTTGATCAAGTATGCTTTGCATTAACTTGTATGTGCGGATAGAAGCTGCACTTATCCCTGTGACTGGGCCGGCACGTTGTTAGAATGGATGAAAAGCAGACGTTGCAGGTGAGAGGCATGAATTATGATCTCCATTAAAGTTTGACGAGCAAGAAAATGAGAAAGCAGCTGATTAGTCGATCATGTCAACATTGGCACACTGCGTTAGCGTTCATAATAACAATATCACTAGTACTTGGTCAATATTCAAGTCACGAATTGTAAATGGAGTATTGTTGGCGCATTAGCGATTATAATAGCAATATTGTCAGGTTCAAACACTGATGACATCTATTAAACAAGACAAGAAGCAAGGAATTAAACAGAGACAGAATTCAATTTGGCTCAATGAGGAGAAACGCGTACACCTGTATCCTTGTACAGTGTCACCACGCTCTGACGAAAGATTGTACGCATATTTGAAAATACAATTTCCAAAGTGTAAGTAGTGAGAAAAGATCATGCTGGTCCACATGGCCCACCCCTGCATCAATTCGAAAGAGGTACTGAACCAAACAGGAGGGGTGGTATCAGAGGAAACATCAGTAGACACAGCGCTAATGATCTCTTTCATTGTCTTGGCTGATGCTCTGCCCTGTGGCAGCTGGACTCGGCTCCCGTTGTTAATTAATCAAGACGAGTTCTGGCATAGGCACACAGGAGTGTTTGGGGTTTGCGGGGTAGTGTGTGTACTGACCCATCAACTAATAAGGTCCCTTGAGGTGAAACTGCATCGGAGCATTCGGGGCCATCAATTTGAAGTAATGCACCCTCAACGGGGAGATCATTCAAAGGTCTGTGCATAATTGTGATTTCATTATTTTTTCAATATTTTAATTAAGAGCTATATTTCAAAGGTGAAAAACTAAGTCTATTTACAGTCACTGTTTACTGTATACCGTATTTTTCGGACTATAAGGCGCACTTATTGAAACTGACGATGATGAGGAGTTGGGGTGTGTATGCTACTCTAGGTGAATGGTGCAAGACGATGTGTAGAATTAACCATGTAAATGTTACCAGGGGTTGTTGTATGTGCGTGTTGGATGAGTCCTCCGTCAGACCAGAAGGGCGAGGCAAGAAGGCAGTCCGTGGGCAAGCGAGTGGTCGGGGGCTGGAGAGAGGCGACGAGGTCCGTCTCCAAGCGGGGGTCGAGGATCGTGGGAAGCAGTGTTGTGGTTTGCAGAGGGAGATGACGGCAACAGACACCAGAGGGTGGTAATGTTCAATGATTTATTGTATATTTAGTTAATATAAATATAATAATAATGGTGTGTGACAAAATCCAAGAGTGTGTATGGTGTAAGACTATGTGTAGTATTTAACTGGAGCGTTTTACCGTAAATGCTGGAGGTGCGTGTTGAGAGGAGCGGTGCTGTCCGACGAGGGCAAGGCAGGCAGGGTTGTCCAGGGGCGGAAGCGGGGTCGAGAGGCAGGTGCGAGTAGTCGTAGTCCGGGGCAAGCGAGGAGTCAAGAACAAGGAAGCACGAGGGAGGCAGGGAAGCACAAGACGCACAGCTTGACTCTGGGATGCACACGGGGAACTGCGGAGTGAGGGACGACACGATAATCAACGCAGGGAAAAACACAGAGATCAGGACAGAAGGCAACAAGGAAGCTGGAGACGAGCTTACGGTACGCCAACAGAAGGTTATAGTCCGGCGAGGGATGGCCGGTTGAGCAGGCTTATGAAGGCAGCTCCTTCATTACAGGCAGGTGCGCAGATTGCCGGTGAATGATTGCAACTGGCGGCTGCTGCAGGGCGGAGACGCGCCCAGTGCGTCCCTGGATGTGCGCGGCCGTGGGCGTGTCCCGAGGTGCGACAGGCAGAGCGCAAGGATGAGGGCGCATTCTGCACCCTGGCCGTGACAAGCCGTCCAGAAACCGGTGGAAGTCGAGGCACACCGCTCGATCGCGGGAAAACAGAGGGAACACTGCGGGGAACACAGAGGACATAAGACACGGGCACAGGGAAAGCACAGAAAGAGCAAGTACGCTGAGGGAAGCCAGAGACGGGATGCTTACTAAGAGGAGTGAACTACGTTCCGGCACTGGACGGCGTGGCGAAGTTGGTAGAGTGGCCGTGCCCGCAATCGGAGGGTTGCTGGTTACTGGGGTTCAATCCCCACCTTCTACCATCCTCGTCATGTCCGTTGTGTCCTTGGGCAAGACACTTCACCCCTTGCTCCTGATGGCTGCTGGTCAGCGCCTTGCATGGCAGCTCCCTCCATCAGTGTGTGAATGTGTGTGTGAATGGGTAAATGTGGAAATACTGTCAAAGCGCTTTCAGTACCTTGAAGGTAGAAAAGTGCTATACAAGTATAACCCATTTATCATTATTTATTTATCTTCGCGTACGCTGGTCTTTGTGTCATCCGCCTTCATCAGAACCAGGTGTGCTGATTGCCGATTGATTGCAGCCGTGCTGGCTGCGCTTGCAGCAGATGACATGCGGGATTGCGTATACGCCGTGACAGTGATGAATTAAATATAGCCTCATATTTTCACCATGTTGCTCCTGTTTCTTTGATCTCTTAGGTGTTAGGAAAAGCTGTTTACAGAGCCAACTGTAAGCCACTATTCCCACCATGGCGTCTGAAAGTGTCAAACGTTGATTTCTCTTCTTCTGTTTCTCTTCACGAGTGACTGTCACAGCGATTTTTGCACGTTCCTATTGGTCTTTGAAGAAGTAGACGAAAACAAACGAAAGTAGAAGTACAATGATTTATTCATCTCTATACAAGAGGTGCAGTTGTAAACAAAGTGAAAGGAAGAATACCTTGACTTGTATCATTAGAACCAAAATACAAAAGCGATAAAAATTCTGCCAACTTTATTGTAAGACTTTCTTGCCATCTCTACAAAAAATACCAAAGTTTGATCAGCCTATGTTAAACATACAAAAAAAGTTTGCTGCAAAGCCATCAGTGGAGTTTTTTTAGCACAGCCCTAAAACAACAAGGATCCTCGGGAGACTACGGGCAAGGAGAGTTTACATGGGAGTCAATCTGCGCACACAAGTCCTAGCATATGTTGGCTCGTGGGTGCAAGGGAACTGCAAATTATTGCCTTTTTTTTCCTAAGAGAGCCGTGGAGGAGAAGTCACCTTGATTAAATTAGTCGTATATGAAAATGAGGTTACGTCTACTGGGAGTCTGTGACAAGGGCTTATAAGCTTCGCCTTTCACCAGCCGGCTTTTTAAATTTCCTCCTTTTTTCTTGCAACTTTTATTCCTCCGTCTGTTTTTTTTGTCCCAGAAGGGCTTTGTGTCACAATCAATGAGGAATTCTCATTTGGTTACCGTCCCCTCCAATCAGTCACAACGTAAGATTATATTAGAATCCTCCGGCCAAGATTCTTTCTAGGATTCCCATTTCCTTTTGCTTCATTGCATTCTTTTATTGCTTCACCTCTATTTTGCTTTTTCTACCATTGAATGTATTTCAAGTGTCCATTAAAGCCACAAAGAATAGGCTCCGAATCCGAAATAAATCAATGAGTTAGATGTTATTGCGAGATATCCGTCTTGGTTTAATGGCATCTACTAAAAGCAGGGGCGCCCACACTTTTTCTGCAGGCGAGCCACTTTTCAAATGACCTAGTCGAGGAGAATCTACCTCATTCATATATATAATTTATATTTATTCATTTATGAAAGGGACATTTTTGTAACAAGTTAAAGGTGTTTAATGATAATATAAGCATCTTTAACGCATATACAGTGCTTACCGACCTCGGAGCTATTTTATTTGGTACATGGTGAAATGTAAGTGTGACCAGTAGATGGCAGTCACACATAAAAGATATGTGTAGACTTCAATATGACTCAAGTAAACAACACCAACATTTTATATGTTCCATTGAAAATATTGAACATTACACACGGCGCTCAAAAATCTATCAAAATGTTTTAGTACGACTTTGGTAATCTACGAAGCCGCACTTCTTGATGGATTGTACTGTGCTTCAACATACGAGTATTATTATGGTGTGTGTATAAGGTGTTGCGTTTTGGACCAGTTGTTCCTCCCAGGGAATTCAAGTCACAAGTCGCTCCCAAGCTCTTTACGACACTTAAAGCTGAGTTGAAAAACCACCAGAGACAGAATAGGTATTTTGTAATATATTTGCAAAGCTTTGCAGATATACATTCACAGAGACAGCATAGAACATTCAGATCGCCCCGCTAAAATGGTCTGTCCTCCCGACCCCAAAACCCTCTCCCCTCTTCCATCTCTCTAGTCAAAACACATGCACATTATATCTCTAGTCAAAACACATTCCAAAGATCAAGGTTAACACACACAGTTTACTTGCAGAGAAACAGAAAGAGAATAAATGGAAAAACACAAGCTGTTTTCAAATATGACTATGAAATAGAAGAAGTAACACTTAAATTCGGATATATGTAAATATCTGCCTCCGACAAAGGTAAAACATATTATCTGGCGTTTTGTTTCGCAATATTATGCAAAAGCAACTTTTCTTACCTTCTGGTACCTGCTGATCTGCATAAATCCTGAAAATTTGTGCGCATCCGCCTTTGTAGTCTGTGGACTCCGTAGTCGATAAGCTTCTTCTTTTCGTATATCTTTTTGGTATGTGACATTCATCCTCCGCCATTTTTAATATAAAGTTTTGTAAAGTTCTTACTTATATCTGCCATAAAAGGGCTAAAACATACCGGTGTAGTGAGTTTACATTATTCACCCGAGGAACTTTAGTCATTACAGAGTTCCGGTCGGATGGTTTTTCAAGGGGGCACATTTCCTTCGGATGAGAAGATGCTGCTCTGTTATTGATTGAAGTAAAGTCTGAATGTCATTAAAACAGTTAGCTCCATCTTTTGACACTTCTAACACTCCCGTCCTTGCACTGCTACAACAAAAGATAACGGGGAGAAGAAGCTGCCGAAGGTGAGCTACGTAAAGGGGCTTGAAGATGATCTGTAAAACATAATCTATGTTTTGACCAAAGAACCACCATTACATGTTATGTAGACCACAAAGAAGTGTTTTCAATTTATAAAAAAATAAAGAAATATGACTCCTTTAATGCGCCCTATAATCGGGTGCGCCTTATATGTGTAAAAAGATCGAAAATAGACCACTCCTCGGCAGTGCGCCCTATAAAAGACGGTATATTAACTGGACATCACAGTCAGCTCAAATGTGAACGGGACTGTGGAGAATGCATATATGTTTAAGAGTTTTTTCTTTATTCATAGCCATGTTTAGAGTATCTAGTACTTTTCCATTGTGTATTCTGTATACCAGTTTCTCTTTGTCTACATAGGTCTGTTTAGTGTGTTAGACATTAGAATGTGAAGAAGATACATCCCCCTCCTTGCCTTATCAGTGTTGGGGAAGGGAGAGGCATTCCTTTCATTCCTTTTCAAGGAGTAGTTTTTTTCCATTTGAATGTTAGAACAAGTTGAGAAGCCAGTAAGAATGTATTGGTCTGGGCTGTTCTCCTGAAGCTTCAGTAACACTTGATAATATTCCTATTCTGTCTTGATGATCCTTCTTACTCAGCATATATGTCATCGAAAGAACTTGGGATTGACCAGTGACTTAAATTCCCTGGGAGGAAGAGCTGGTCGACGCAACAGTACCCATATTTTAATCAAACCTGTTTTACACAAAAATGTATCTAAAATGCTTCTAGCGGAGAGAACAGGTTAGAAATCGGCAGAAGTGTGAGAAGAAAGAAATAGTATGAAAGACCAAAAGTTGGATTTAAAAGCCCCAAATTTCTTAAAGTTTGCCACATGCATGACAACGTAAGTGGAAATTATTTTTTTTTCTCCCTTTGGGTTTTTGCCAGATTCCACAGCAGTCTTCAACCATGGACACACTAGTATCGCCACGCTCTTGACTTGTCTTGTTACAAATAAGCCTTGAGAACAGAAGCTTAACAAATGTCTTTAAATAGCCGATTGAATCACTTGGTTTTTTTTTGTTGAGCAGAAAAATTCCCTATTTTGTTTAACGAAATCAACGGCATTCACATGTTGCAAAATAAACCCAAAATAACACGCGTTTAAGTATTCCAAGGGAGCAGAACCTATTTTGGTTGGCGCCACATTACGTTGAAGACTCAACTCTCACACACAAGAAAATAACACCATTAGATCTCACTGAGCTGCAGTTTATGCAAATCAGACGAGCACAACATATTTGCATGAGCCTGCAACTAAACCACAGCATTTGTACCTTGACATGTTTGTACCAGGCTCTTTTTTGGCCTCAAATTTGACAGACGCTGTCACTTGACTCCTACTTTTTTCTCAGCTTAGCTTGCAAGCTGTTTGTCATGTCGTCTGTAGCAAAGTGTTGCGGCACAAGCTGGAGCTTTTTCGGGCTCCGTCAGTCTCGAGTCCGAAATACGGAGAAAAGAAGCTTTCATCTTCACTTGCTAATGTGCACACATTGCTTAAACTGATACCCCATCAAATGTGCATTTGCATTAACATTCAAGAGCGGTGTGAAAATACAAAACTCAATTCTGATCAATACTATCTCCATTGAATTGTACATTCATCCCTGCAAATTCACAGATTTTTGACACGTCTTGATCACCCTAACTCTCTGTAATAATCCATAAATACATGATGACAAGGGGCGCCGAATATAAACATTCAATCACATATTTCTAGCTGATACAAACCCCGTTTCCATATGAGTTGGGAAATTGTGTTAGATGTAAAAATAAACGGAATACAATGATTTGCAAATCATTTTTAACCCACATTCAATTGAATATGCTACAAAGACAACATATTTGATGTTCAAACTGCTAAACATTTTTTTTTTTTTAAATAATCATTAACTTAAGAATTTGATGCCAGCTACTCGTGACAAAAAAGTTGGGAAAGGTGGCAATAAATACTGATAAAGTTGAGGAATGCTCATCAAACACTTATTTGGAACATCCCACAGGTGGACAGGCAAATTGGGAACAGGTGGGTGCCATGATTGGGTATAAAAGTAGATTCCATTAAATGCTCAGTCATTCACAAACAAGGTTGGGGCGAGGGTCATCACTTTGTCAACAAATGCGTGAGCAAATTGTTGAACAGTTTAAGAAAAACCTTTCTCAACCAGCTATTGCAAGGAATTTAGGGATTTCACCATCTACGGTCCGTAATATCATCAAAGGGTTCAGAGAATCTGGAGAAATCACTGCACGTAAGCAGCTAAGCCCGTGACCTTCGATCCCTCAGGCTGTACTGCATCAACAAGCGACATCAGTGTGTAAAGGATATCACCACATGGGCTCAGGAACACTTCAGAAACCCACTGTCAGTAACTATAGTTGGTCGCTACATCTGTAAGTACAAGTTAAAACTCTCCTATGCAAGGCAAAAACCGTTTATTAACAACACCCAGAAACGCCGTCGGCTTCGCTGGGCCTGAACTCATCTAAGATTGACTGATACAAAGTGGAAAAGTGTTCTGTGGTCTGACGAGTCCACATTTCAAATTGTTTTTGGAAACTGTGGACGTCGTGTTCTCCAGACCAAAGAGGAAAAGAACCATTTGGATTGTTATAGGCGCAAAGTTGAAAAGCCAGCATCTGTGATGGTATGGGGGTGTATTAGTGCCCAAGACATGGGTAACTTACACATCTGTGAAGGCGCCATTAATGCTGAAAGGTACATACAGGTTTTGGAGCAACATATGCTGCCATCCAAGCAACGTTACCATGGGCGCCCCTGCTTATTTCAGCAAGACAATGCCAAACCACGTGTTACATCAACGTTGCTTCATAGTAAAAGAGTGCGGGTACTAGACTGGCCTGCCTGTAGTCCAGACCTGTCTCCCATTGAAAATGTGTGGCGCATTATGAAGCCTAAAATACCACAACGGAGACCCCCGGACTGTTGAACAACTTAAGCTGTACATCAAGCAAGAATGAGAAAGAATTCCACTTGAGATGCTTAAAAAATGTGTCTCCTCAGTTCCCAAACGTTTACTGAGTGTTGTTAAAAGGAAAGGCCATGTAACACAGTGGTGAACATGCCCTTTCCCAACTACTTTGGCACGTGTTGCAGCCATGAAATTATAAGTTAATTATTATTTGCAAAAAAAAAAAAAAATTGTGTGAGTTTGAACATCAAATATGTTGTCTTTGTAGTGCATTCAATTGAATATGGGTTGAAAAGGATTTGCAAATCATTGTATTCCGTTTATATTTACAACTAACACAATTTCCCAACTCATATGGAAACGGGGTTTGTATATTTTGAATATTTAGCTCACTTTTCTCACATTTGAGGTTGTAATTAAACATTTACATGTCAAATGACTCATTTCTTTGGAATAGATGTATCAAATTTTGGAAATTTGGATCATCCATGATTAATTAACGTATTTTTCGGATTATAAGGCGCAATTAAAATCCTTTAATCAAAAAATCGACAGTGCGCCTAATAACCTGGTGCGCCTAATGTACGGAATAATTCCGGTTGGGCTTACAGACCTCCAAACTATTTTATTTGGTACATGGTGTAATGATAAATGTGACCTGTAGATGGCAGTCTTACATAAGAGATACGTGTGGACTGCATTATGACGGCAGTAAACAACACCGAAACTTTAAATGTTCCTTTGAAAATAAAGAACATTACACACGGCACTCCAAAATATGTCAAATGTTTTAGTAAGACTTTGAAGCCGCACCGCTTGATGGATTTTCGACCCAATACGGCTACCATAGTCAAAGATACAGGTATTACTATGGTGTGTGTATAAGGACCGCAAAATGTCACCTATTAGCAGACATATTTTTTGGTGTTTTGTTTCGCAATATTATGCAAAACCAACTTTTCTTACCTTCTGGTACCTGCTGATGTGTATTTGAGATCTGCATAAGTCCTGAAAATTTGTGCATGTATGCCACTGTAGTCCGTAGTCAATAAGCTTCTTCTATTTTACTATCTTCTTGTTATGGGACATTCATCCTCAGCTGTTGCCATTTCTAATATAAAGTAGCGTAAAGTTCTTACTTATATCTCGCTATGGAAGCGCTAAAACATACCGGTGTAGTGAGTTTACATTATTCACCCAAGGAACTTTAGTTATTAGAGAGTTCCGGTCGGACGTTTTTTCACGGGACACATTTCCGGCGTTGTTGTTGCACTAGTGAGCCACGGATGAGGAGATGCTGCTCCGTTATTGATTGAAGTAAAGTCTGAATGTCATTACAACAGTTAGCTCCATCTTTTGACACTTCTTCCACTCCCATCCTTGCACGCTACACCGCTACAACAAAAGATGACGGAGAAAAGACGCTGTCGCAGGTGAGCCACGTAAATAAAACCGCTCACAAAACGGCGCATCCTGAAGCGACTGTCAGAAAGCGGCTTGAAGATGATCTGTAAAACATCATCTATGCAACATTTTGACCAAAGAACCACCATCACATGTTATGTAGACCACAAGGAAGTGTTTTACATTTAGAAATCAATCATAATATGACCTCTTTAATGCACCTAATAATCTGGTCCAGAAAATACTGTACTATGCATAATTAAAACAAAAAATGCAATTTTATTGTCAGAATGTCATCTAGAAATGTTTTTATGCGTTTTACTTGGAACACATGTCATTTATTTGCACAAAACTCGTGAACAGTTTTATCTAAGATTCATTCAGGCTGTAATTTGGAACGACTTTTGCTCAAGAGCACACCAGTCAGCGTCTCCTCACTCATTTTTGTATGATCTGATCACTGACCGTATAGTGATGAAGGTAATGAGCCTGTACGGTCAAAATACATTGATTTAGGTGTGCTTATGAGTAATCAAATACTTAAAAATATATATATATCACATTAGTTAACTCGTTAAGTTATATTAAGGCTGCTAAGTGATTAATTTTTTAAAACCAGATTACCGTATTTTTCGGACTATAAGGCGCACTTAAAATCCTTTCATTTTCTCAAAAGTCGACAGTGCGTCTTATAAACCGGTGCGCCTAATGTACGGCATATTTCTGGTTGTGCTTACTGACCTCGAATAAATTTTATTTGGTACATGGTGTAATGATAAGTGTGACCAGTAGATGGCAGTCATACATAAGAGATAAGTGTAGACTGCAATATGACGGCAGTAAACAACACCAAAACTTTAAATGTTCCTTTGAAAATAAAGAACATTACACACAGCGCTCGAAAATCTGTCAAAATGTTTTTCGTACGACTTTGGTAAGCTATGAAGCCGCACCGCTTGATGAATTGTCAGCGCATTGAACATATGAGTATTATTATGGTGTGTGTATAAGGACCGCAAAATGGCAACAATTACCAGACATATTATCTGGTGTTTTGTTTCTCAATAATATGCAAAACCAACTTTTCTTACCCTCTGGTACCTGCTGATGTGTATTTGGGATCTGCATAAATCCTGAAAATGTGCGCGTTTCCGCCATTATGGTCCGTGAAGAGGCCGTAGTCAATAAGCTTCTTTTTCTCTAGCTTCTTGTTATGGAGCATTCATCCTCCACGGTTGCCATTTCTAATATAAAGTAGCATACAGTTCTAACTTATATCTGTCAGTAGACTCGCTATGTAAGCGCTAAAAACTACCGGTGTAGTGGGTTTTACGTAATTCACCCAAGGAATTTTAGTTGTTAGAGAGTTCCGGTCGGACAGTTTTTCACGGGACACACAAGGACGATACTCCCAGAGATGAGTGCCATGTACACAACTCGCTGCCTAAAGCGAGTACACAACATCCTGGAGGACAGATACCACCCAGCACATGGCCTCTTCAACCTGCTACCCTCTGGAAGGAGGTATAGATCGATTCGCGCCAGGACCACCAGAATGTCTCACAGTCTGTATCCCCAGGCTGTGAGACTGCTAAATGAACAGCCTGCCCCTTTGCTGCCACGGACCATCTTATTACCTCACTCTTAACCACCTTAATAATTGTGCTCTGGACATTGTATTGCTGCAACATCAACGTAACACCCACCAGACATCTGACTGTTCCCACCCTTTTAATCTGGTGCGCCCTATGGCACAGATCCGGTGCGCCCTATAACACAGTAGCGTTTTCTAAATGTTTATTTACATACCTTAGTTGTTGAACTCTAAATTGTTTGTCTGGGTTAGCGTTTACAATAACAATATCACTAATACTTGGTTAATATTGAAGTCACAAAATGCAAATGGGGTGTTGTTGGCACTTTTTGGATGGTTTCTTATTGGGTTTTGTGGGAGGAATAGAGGACATCCCATTGGCTCCGCTGTAAGCAGACTTTAATTTCTGAATTAGAATGCATTAAAATAAAAACACCCGTCGTCATATCTTTTAGAAGTATTGTAAACGATAGGAAAAATTCCCCCCAAAAAGTCAAGGTCCCCTTTAGCCATACTTGCCAACCTTGAGACCTCCGATTTCGGGAGGTGGGGGGTGTGGGGTGGGGGCGTGGTTGGGGGCGGGGCTAAGAGGAGAGGAGTGTATTTACAGCTAGAATTCACCAAGTCAAGTATTTCATATATATATATATATATATATATATATATATATATATATATATGTACATATATATATATATATATATATATATATATATATATATATATATATATATATATATATATATATATATATATATATATATATATATATATATATATGTATAAGAAATACTTGACTTTCAGTGAATTCTAGCTATATATATATATATATATATATATATATATATAAAAGAAATACTTGAATTTCAGTGTTCATTTATTTACACATATACACACACATAACACTCATCTACTCATTGTTGAGTTAAGGGTTGAATTGTCCATCCTTGTTCAATTCTCTGTCACTATTTTTCTAACCATGCTGAACACCCTTTCGCAGGTACCCAGAAAGGTTTCGAGTACCACCAAAAAAACTAAATCTCTGAAGACAGTATAAAAATATGTGTTAAAGATGTACAAATACTGTTTGTATAATAAGCATGTTATTTTTTTTACAAATGAGGGTTAAGAGTTCAGTACTAAAAAAAAGAAAAGAAAAGAATGTGGCTTAAGTACAGTTTTTTAACTGAGCTGCTGCATTTTTGGGTGGGTTGTTTATTTATTTTGAGTAACTTCTATACATTTCTAAAAGGGATAGGAATGTAATAGTGATCTATGTTTGTCTGTTGCCATCTCCTGGTGAATGTTGGCTATAGCGTACTGAGGTTACTTTTTGGTTGGCCAACGATTTACGTGGTGTTGCGCACCTGACGTCACTCAGGTCCGCATGGAGCTGGAGGGGGCGAAAATTTGTCCCGGGAGGTTTTCGGGAGAGGCGCTGAATTTCGGGAGTCTCCTGGAAAATCCGGGAGGGTTGGCAAGTATGCCTTTAGCGCTTTGGTGAGCTACTCAAAATCAGGTTGCAAGCGTCCTGTTGCAGACCGTGTATTACATATTGACAGACCGCATGGTAATGTGGCCATCATTGAGCTGTCGGATGTAGTTTCCACCAACCAAATACTCAATTAATGCAAATGAATACATCATATTGCATGTTGTGATTTGTTTTTACGCAAATACATGACTCCTTTATTCTCCATTTTGCTTGGTGAGAGACTCAATGCAGACCCTGGAAAATGCGATGCCAGACCTATTAAAATCCCTTGATAGGTGGAGGTATTAACACAAGCGGAGAACACAAAGGCCACCGCCTTCTGTATTATCTCCCACTCACAGAATGGAGACTTAGGACATTAATCATTGTAAAGTCACTCCAGACCCAACTCAGCACACATACTTGCTTTATAGAGAAAGCTGTGTCGGTGTACAATCCCTTGCTTGGTCACTGTTAGTATTTGTTTCGTTGATTTGACCTTCACGACAGAAACATTATAGCTGATGGCGGCTATTAAGGCTGCTCGTTAAGAAAACTAAATTCCTATTTCAGAACCTTATAAATAAAATCATTACAGCAGGGCAACTGTAGTGTCATTAACTGCAGAGTGTGTGAGGTACCCAGACCACACTTTAATTCTCAGGGTGCAATCTAGACTGATTTAGTGAATCTATACTGTGTATATATTGTTGCGTCCGACCAGTCTTCCTCTCAGGGAATAAAAGACACCGGTCTATCCCAAGTTTTTTCGGATGACATATATGTTGAGTAAGAAGGACCACCAAGACAGAATAGCAATATTACCAAGATTCAATAAAGCTTTAGGAGACCAGTCCTTACAAATGCGGTAATAGCAGCATCAAGAAGCGGTCTAAAAATCAAACGTAAAGAGTCATCTTATTTAGTACGAAAACAGCCCAATCCCGCCCAGAAAGAAATACAGCCTTATTGTTCTAAACTGATAAGGTAAAAAGGGAGTACATTAAGCTTCCAATAGACATTCCAGCGCCTTTAAGGTGAAACACAGAGTTCACTCGCGGACATAAGATACACGCACGGAGATCACGAGAAGACACACTACATAGGGAAATACTAGCTGATTTAAACATGACTATGGATTAAAAAGAACACTTAAAAGTATCTCATTCTCACAATATTTATATATATTTATTAGGGCACGCAAACGATTAAAATATTTAATGGCGATTAATCACATTTTATTCATGGTCCACTCAAAATGAATCGCGATTACTCACAGATATAATTTTTCATCATTAATAAGCGTACCCTAGACGGACAATTTTCAAGTTTTAACACCATGAACGGACAATTCTGTTGTGTTTTAGTGTGTTCCTGCCTTCTTTGTTGTCTGCACCTGTGTTTTAGTGATTCATCCTCGGCGAGGGGCGGACCTGGTGACACACCTGCTCGCAATTAGCCCACCAGTATTTAAGCTCATCACCTACAGCTTGACCTTGCTGGTCATTGTTTCCTGTACTCCGCACGTGCATGCGCCTACTTCACCTCATGGTACGTTGCTTTCCCTTGTCCTGTTATTGCTAACTTCTTTGTGTTTGTTCCCTAGCCTCCTTGAGGCAACAAACACTTTATGCGGTGCTTGGTGCACCCTGGCCTTCCCCCCTGCCAACCACCGAGGAACCTGTTTTGTTAATATACATGGTGTGCACTTTTGCCCTATCGCTCTTTGTTACATTTTTGGACTTATTAAATGTATTACTTTTTGTATTTCAAACTTGCCTCCCGTCTCTGCATCCCGGGATCACCCCCCTTGACCAGTTCATAACACAATTCATTTGTTTAATGAAATGTTTTTAAACATTATGCATTACAAAAAGGACAAACATCACTTTATGACAGTTTAAACAATTGCCTACTGTGTGTTGGTGTCTTGCTAGATTTTGTAGAAATACATAACTTGTATTCCTGCTTTAGGAGCACTTGCATTCAGAGGAGGAGCTACACCATGTTTAGATACCAGTTTCATGCATTAATAACACAAAATGTGGATTATTACGATCATTCTATGATTGTCAAAGATGTCTGGTAATACCCATCGATCCATTTTATATCGCTTGTCCCTTTTGGGGTCGCAGCTGTAAGCTGTGATCTTTCGACCTGAATAAATGCTTCTGATATTCTGTACGTTACATGTTGTACAAGTTAATGATCTTCATTATGCGGCATGACAATGTTTTAACCTTCTCTAATATTTATTAAAATGTAATACTCAGCCTGCTAATCATTCTGTAGTTGAGGACTCCACCAGAAAATATTATAACATAATTTACACAATATTTCAGTCAGGCAGAAAAATCCCCCACCCCCATTCTTCAACTGATGGCAGTCCGATATTATCGGCCGATAAAAGCTTTAAAAAGTAATATCGGAAATTATCGGTATCGGTTTCAAAAAGTAAAACATTTTAAAACGCCGCTGTGTACACGGACGTAGGGAGAAGTACAGAGCGCTAATAAACCTTAAAGGCACTGCCTTTGCGTGTCAGTCCAGTCACATAATATCTATGACTTTTCACACACACAAGTGAATGCAAAGCATACTTGGTCAACAGCCATACAGGTCACACTGAGGGTGGCCGTATAAACAACTTTAACACTGTTGCAAATATGCGCCACACTGTGAACCCACACCAAACAAGAATGACAAACCCATTTCGGGAGAACATCCGCACCGTAACACAACATAAACACAACAGAACAAATACCCAGAAACCCTTGCAGCACTCACTCGTCCGGGACGCTACAATATACACCCCCGCTACCCCCAACCTCAACCCCCTCAACTTACCCAGCTGCTGTTTTGAGGCATGTTAAAAAAAAATAATGCACTTTGTGACTTCAATAATAATTATGGCAGTGCCATGTTGGCATTTTTGTTCCAGAACTTGAGTTGATTTATTTTGGAAAACCTTGTTACATTGTTTAATGCATCCAGCGGGGCATCACAACAAAATTAGGCATAATAATGTGTTAATTCTACGACTGTATATATCGGTATCGGTTGATATCGGAATCGGTAATTAAGAGTTGGACATCTGCAAAAAAAAACATTATCGGACATCTCTAGTTAGAAGTGTATGTAAACTTTTGACCACGACTGTAAATACAGGTGTACAAATGAATGGATTTTGGCAAGCACTGGGTACTGAAATCATATTTTACAAATACCTCTTTTATAATTTAATACAATTCCTCATAGTGACTTCCCTTTATGCTTAATTCATGAGAAAGTTACCTCTCCTTTAATCTTGGATGTCACTTTTCTCTTTTACTCACACATCCACATTTTCGATTATTTTGCATCAATCGCTGATGATGCAAAATAATAAAAAGAAAATAGGAAAACAACAGAAATTTAATAATTAAACATGATTAGAAATACAAACCCTGTTTCCATATGAGTTGGGAAATTGTGTTGGATGTAAATATAAACGGAATACAATGATTTGCAAATAATTTTCAACCCATATTTGATGTTCAAACTCATAAACTGCAAATTGCAAATAATAATTAACTTAGAATTGCATGGCTGCAACACATGCCAAAGTAGTTGGGAAAGGGCATGTTCACCACTGTGTTACATGGCCTTTCCTTTTAACAACACTCAGTAAACGTTTGGGAACTGAGGAGACACTTTTTTTAAGCTTCTCAGGTGGAATTCTTTCCCATTCTTGCTTGATGTACAGCTTAAGTTGTTCAACAGTCCGGGGGTCTCCGTTGTGCTATTTTAGACTTCATAATGCGCCACACATTTTCAATGGGAGACAGGTCTGGACTACAGGCAGGTCAGTCTAGTACCCGCACTCTTTTACGATGAAGCCACGTTGATGTAACACGTGGCTTGGCATTGTCTTGCTGAAATAAGCAGGGGCGTCCATGGTAACGTTGCTTGGATGGCAACATATGTTCCTCCAAAACCTGTATGTACCTTTCAGCATTAATGGTGCCTTCACAGATGTGTAAGTTACCCATGTCTTGGGCACTAATACACCCCCATACCATCACAGATGCTGGCTTTTGAACTTTGCGCCTATAACAATCCGGAAGGTTCTTTTCCTCTTTGGTCCGGAGGACACGACGTCCACTGTTTCCAAAAACAATTTGAAAAGTGGACTCGTCAGACCACGGAACACTTTTCCACTTTGTATCAGTCCATCTTAGATGAGCTCAAGCTCAGCGAAACCGACGGCGTTTCTGGGTGTTGTTGATAAACGGTTTTCGCCTCGCATAGGAGAGTTTTAACTTGCGCTTACAGATGTAGCGAGCAACTGTAGTTACTGACAGTGGGTTTCTGAAGTGTTCATGAGCCCATGTGGTGATATCCTTTACACACTGATGTCGCTTATTGATACAGTACAGCCTGAGGGATCGAAGGTCACAGGCTTGGCTGCTTACGTGCAGTGATTTCTCCAGATTCTCTGAACCCTTTGATGATATTACGGACCGTAGATGGTGAAATCCCTGAATTCCTTGCAATAGCTGGTTGAGAAAGGTTTTTCTTAAACTGTTCAACAATTTGCTCACGCATTTGTTGACAAAGTGGTGACCCTCGCCCCATCCTTGTTTGTGAATGACTGAGCATTTCATGGAATCTACTTTTATACCCAATCATGGCACCCACCCGTTCCCAAGTTGCCTGTTCACCTGTGGGATGTTCCAAATAAGTGTTTGATGAGCATTCCTCAACTTTATCAGGATTTATTGCCACCTTTCCCAACTTCTTTGTCACGTGTTGCTGGCACCAAATTCTAAAGTTAATGATTATTTGCAACAAAAAAAAAAGTTTATCATTTTGAACATCAAATATCTTGTCTTTGTAGTATATTCAACTGAATATGGGTTGAAAATGATTGGCAAATCATTGTATTCTGTTTATATTTACATCTAACACAATTTCCCAACTCATATGGAAACGGGGTTTGTAGTTTACTGATGAAGACCTTGCCTGGAGGACTTGGGTGGACGGATGTCCTCTTCCCCCAGCTGAGGTGGGTGAGAGAGGGAGCAAAGGGAAGAGAATTTAGAAGAGGGAGAATAAGGACAAATGCAGTGGATTTTAATAAGCAGTTGTCACGACAGATAGCGTGGCCCAATATCAAGCGTGTAGGAGCTTTAGGAGATCTTGCCATCAGGCCTGCACACAACGCTCTGCTCCACTGGGCCCCCTCTAGACTTACGGTCGCAAAATAAATCTTCCCAGTGAGGTCGGACTGTCCCATGCAGTCAAGGCAAGCGCTGTAATCTCTGCATTGTCGTCTTCCTCCACAGCCCTGGTAATGTCACATTGCCCCTCGGCCCTCCAGTGAAATGAAGCTTCCTTATTGTCTCGAAATGTTTGTCTCCCCTGAATTTTTAGTTCTAAGATGATGTTGTAATGTTATTTTAAGTATGTACATTCCATCTCGGTATTTATTCCCTTCTGTTTAGCTTGGTACCTTTCCAAAGGTACTGTCAGGTTCAAACATTGATGACATTTATTAAACAAGACAAGAAGCAAGGAAATAAGCAGAGACAGGATTCAATTTTGCTCAATTTGAGGAGAGACGCGGCGACTGTACTCTCTGCACAGTCTTCCACCACGCTCTGACGAAAAAAGGTTCACGTCTCCTCTTTTATTTGAATATTCCCTGTTTACATAACAACTTTCTAAAAGAATGGGGGGTATGTAAACAGCTCATTTTTGGTCACATTAACACAAAAGAAAAAGATGCCTTGGGCTTGGTCTGGTCCTGAATTGAGTTTGGGCAAGTCTTGCATCACAAAAGATAACCTAATCTCCTCCCACCGTACACAATGGAATTTTCCAAGCCTTTGGCTTGGTGCAACAAAGACAGCCTCTTGTCTGTTCATTGGGAACTCAGAGAACGGAATTTTTTTTGATAATTTACCAACCATTTTTCTGACAGGTAGCTTTTCACTGTCCGCCCTACTGATCACAGCACTTAGGATCTGCATTGCTGGTTGTTGTTTTAGAACTAAGCCGGGGGTCGGCAGCCCGTAAATTCTGGCAACTGAGCTGCCTTTTTTTTTTTCTTTTTTTTTTTTACCATAAAAACAGCAGTACTGTTTTTCTATTTGCAGTAATATACACAACATTTTGAGGTGAAAATATTGCATTTTACCATATATATTTTTTTACATTTTAGTTTAAAAAAAATCTACCAATAAAATGCATAAAAAATTGTGTAATAATATTATTCATTGTTAGACGCGGCCCTCTGGGGCCAAACATAACTGTGATGTGGCCCTCAGTGAAAGTGACTTTGACACCCCTGATGTAGATGATGTAACATCTTACTTCGTTTTATAGGATTATTAAAACCTTTACAATTAAAACTGGTAAACTTTATTTAACCACACCCGCCGGACGTCGCTGTTAGATTAGGTTGGGTCATAGCAAAAAGATGCTAATATCAAATATACAGCATACAAAAATGCACGTCTGTGGTACAACCAGGGGCGTCACTAGCTTTTAAGGACAGGGGGGGCTTTACCCCCGGGAGATGCACAGGATGCGATCGAATGTTACGCACGAGCACAAAACTTCACAAACGGCTAACAAAGACTTAGAAATTATTCATTGTTATTATTATTATTTAAAAAAAATGCATGGTACAAAATGAAATGCTCCCCGGGACGATGGCTTTTAACCTTTTTTTTTCTTTTTCTTTTTATGTATTTATTCATTTTACATTTTATATTAAATGTCTTGGTTTTTCCTCCCTCTGAAAATCCTATGAAATGTTTAACAAGCCATCCTATAATAATAAAACAGCTATTAATGTAACAATACAATAAAACAAATATATTTAATGATGGTTTTTTCATTATTTTAACAATAGGCTAATGTATATTACTTTATATAGATTCTACAAGAAACACACAACTTAAAAAATAAATGATTTACAATTGCACACACAAGGTTTTGTGCAGCTTCACTCATTGTAAAGGAAGATAATGTGCTTCGTACACCTGCAGGACCGCAAGCAAGGTCGCAGAGAAAATGCGGGCTGGAATTTGAGTGATGTGGGCATTTGGAATGGATTGGATACCGACGCACTAAAGGGGCTCTCTACCTTACGCTACGAAGTGAGGGGAAACTGAGTGAATAATAACAGGTTATATGTTTATTTATTTAAACTCATATTTGGGCCACTTTATAATGAATATGTCGGCATTTATTTGTAAAAAACAAACAAAAAAACACCAAATTATTTAGGGGGGGCTTAAGAATATTTTAGGGGGGCTTGAGCCCCCCTAAAATAGGCCTAACAACGCCAATGGGTACAACTCAAACAAATAAGCTTGATTGATGCAAAGAAAAGAAAAACTAAATGTTTAAGGGACCATGGTTCTCAGTAAGCTTGCAAGTTCCTGTTGAGCGCATAGTGCTGCCTTAGGTGGAAGCATAATCTTGCCATCTTTTTTATGAGTGTGAAAAGAACTGAGCAGGCAAGATCAGATTGATGTGGCTCAGCTGATAAAAATGGATGGATATGGCTTTGCTTTTTCTGTTTAGCTGCGCCATTTCACACCAACAGATTCAAACTCAGTCGGATAACTACAGTAAATACGGAGCTTATTGTAATGTTTTTTTTTTCTATTTAAAAGCGCCCTACCATTTTTTTATATACGCTATCTTGTGCTATTTTTTCTGCTTCCAAGTTTCAAGCAAATGTTTAAGTTACCAGCCCCCTGCTACAGTAGTTGAAATAGAAAATGCCACATTGGCCACAGAAAGATCTGCTTCAGAATCCGGTTGCTCACTTGCTAGCATTAGCTAATAGCTAGCGAGACAAAACATTTTTGTTTTTTTTCAAATATGGGTTGGACAAACGTTAGTATATTAGAACTAAAGTTTTGAAAAACATGATTAAGGGAAGGCAATAACAACGCCAGCCAAGTACATTAAGATAATTACTAAATGACGGGCTTTTATCCATAAAAATATGGAGGAGCTGCTGATTGTGTTTGACGGAGAAGCAGCTTGCAGTTACTTGTAGTACATTCGATTGTATTGTTTCTCCCCCCAAAAAAAGTATATCTAGAAGGTTGTTTTTCTTTTTAAAAGGTATGTTACACATTATAATTGTGCTGTTTTTAGGGGCCCAGCACAGAATAATGGAATTTCAAAGTAATTTGGGTTACAAGAGTCACAAAACGAATGGTAATTTCACTGATAATTAGCGATGTCCGATAATATCGGCCTGCTGATATTATCGGCTGATAAATGCTTTAAAAATGTAATATCGGAAATTATCGGTATCGGTTTCAAAAAGTAAAATTAATGACTTTTTAAAACACAGCTGTACGGAGCGGTACACGGACTTAGGAGCAGTTGTGTCTCCCAGTCAGCAGCCCCTCCCCTCTCCCACACACAACACAGGAGTTGCAGCACGACTGCAGCATGAGAGGTTTACTGGCGACGCTTAATGACCTCATCAAACCGCCACGAGCGGAGCATAACAACAACAAGAGTGTGTTGTTGCCGGTGCTGGAGCTGTGGCTAACAAGCCAGCTCACTCGGTGACTGACTAACGACACCATGTCTATGGTTTGGGATTATTTTAAAGTATTTAAAACTGGCAATTGGCAGGTTACCAGACGCTGCGACAACGTCTGAGGTGGGCTCGGGTGGATGGAACCGCAGCCTCGACCTCCTGCTGGGGGAACAAGGGAGGTTGACGAACACTCAAATAGGAACATACTAGAGGCGGAACTAGTCATGGAGTTGCCACAGCCGGAGTGGAACGCCTGTGGGTATGTCCCGAGAGAGGAGCGCACCGCAGACTGTGTTGTGGCAGGTGCTTGAGCACATTGCAAAATAGTTAGTATAGCCGTTTTCCATCCATGTAGTGTAAAGCCAGAAATGAAGAGTGGAACTAATGTGTAGTGAAGTAGTTGCCCGTAGGTCCCTTTTTAGGTGTGGGTATTTCCTCCCCCTCCCCTCAGAGGAAACTTGGGAAGCTTCAAGGATTGTTCATGTCTTCACTCTTCTTAAACATTGCCTGTGTTTTCCAGGTCAGTAATGTTGTGAAATATATCAAATGTAAACGTTTGATGATTAAACACCTTATAATTCAAATGCAATATTATTCAGCGACAGAGATTGATGTTTTAGTGCCTTTAGACTTTAATACCACCGTGTGTTAGCATCTAGCTAGCTCTTCTTTGCGTGTGGGTCAGTTGAGAGCAGTTAACCCTTTTTATGCCAACCGAAGAGCACTGCAGTGTGTATATATGCATTCTGTGTTGTAAAGAAATACTCTTCTATCTTTATCTCACACAAGGTCATATTATTATCTGTGTAAATATGTTATTGTTGTTTCTTATATTTGTAAATAGATAATGAACTGAGTGATGTGGATACATTTTGTTTGACTCCAAGTGTACTTCCCAAGGACATTTCATGTCTAAATGATACTTCCCCATTTGTGAAAGAGTTTATTACTCAAGATGTTTCTGTAACAACAATATATATAATGTGTAATAAAGAGAGGAAACTTGGGAAGCTTCAAGGATTGTTCGTGTCTTCACTCTTCTTAAACATTAAAAAAGTTAAAGTTAAAGTTAAAGTACCAATGATTGTCACACACACACACTAGGTGTGGCGAGATTATTCTCTGCATTTGACCCATCACCCTTGATCACCCCCTGGGAGGTGAGGGGAGCAGTGGGCAGCAGCGGTGGCCGCGCCCGGGAATCATTTTGGTGATTTAACCCCCAATTCCAACCCTTGATGCTGAGTGCCAAGCAGGGAGGTAATGGGTCCCATTTTTATAGTCTTTGGTATGACTCGGCCGGGATTTGAACTCACAACCTACCGATCTCAGGGCGGACACTCTAACCACTAGGCCACTGAGTAGGTTAATTGCCTGTGTTTTCCAGGGGTTAGACTATGAACACAACCTTTTGTCTACTGAACTCACACACCTGTGAGACCTGTAACATTAGCACGGAAGACACAACGTCCACAGTTTCCAAAACAATTTTAAATGTGGACTCGTCAGACCACAGAACACTTTTCCACTTTGCATCAGTCCATCTTAGATGAGCTCGGGCCCAGCGAAGCCGGCGGCGTTCCTGGGTGTTGTTGATAAATGGCTTTGCACTTATAGATGAAGCGACAAACTGTAGTTACTGACAGTGGTTTTCTGAAGTGTTCCTGAGCCCATGTGGTTTTTGATGGAGTACCGCCTGAGGGATCAAAGGTCACGGGCAATCAATGTTGGGTTACAGCCTTGCCACTTACATGCAGTGATTTCTCCAAATTCTCTGAACCTTTTGATGATATTACAGACCGTAGATGGTGAAAACTCCTAAATTCCTTGCAATAGCTCGTTGAGAAATGTCGTTCTTAACTGTTCGACAATTTGCTCACGCATTTGTTGGCAAAGTGATGACCCTCGCCCCATCCTTGTTTGTGAATGACTGGGCATTTCCTTTTATACCCAATCATGGCACCCACCTGTTCCCAATTAGCCTGTCCACCTGTGGGATGTTCCAAATAAGTGTTTGATGAGCATTCCCCAACTTTCTCAGTCTTTTTTTGCCACTTGTGCCAGATTTTTGGAAACATGTTGCAGGCGTCAAATTCCAAATGAGCTAATATTTGCAGAAATTTTCCAGTTTGAACGTTAAGTATCTTGTCTTTGCAGTCTATTCAATTGAATATAGGTCGGAAATGATTTGCAAATCTGTTTTTATTTACCATTTACACAACGTGCCAACTTCACTGGTTTTGGGGTTTGTACAATGAGTTCTCAGCTCTTTCTAAATGGTAAACACAGACACATTTGTAATCTGATAGCATTTCTACATATGCAATGTAATCCAAGGCCTCATACAGAAAAATTCAAGGATGCAGGGGGGCCGTTTTGAGCTGCTGAAACCAACCACATGTAGGTCATCCGAACAACAATAACAACAAAAGACATCTAACCTCTGTTTTACAGATGGCAACGCTAATTAGAGTTGTATCAAATAGCATATCTTAGTAATAATTATTTTACTCTTTCAAATACGGGCCAATAAGAAATGTGCTGCCCCCGGGCTGCACTTTGTACACCCCTGGATTAACTGAATATTGATTTTCAAACCGCACAAACACACTTCTATTTCTTCCCCTCCGTCGCCTCCTTTGAAACGAGGTTCAAGTGCACGTCAAAGCCAGGACTCGCTAATCAAATGGTTTCCTTTCCACAGTGTATAGTGATGTGTCAGGGGAAATCACTGTCACTGCAGATGCAGATTGATGTACTCTGTGACTTCCCCACCACACAGCCTCCGCACGAACAATGCGAAATGCAAAATGATTTGCCTGTGCGGCATGCAATATATTGCGTCCGTCCGTGCTACAATATATAGTCGGGTCAAAAAGGTTTGTGATTTCATTCCGGGGTGAAATCTACAATTTTCACTTCACTCTCCCGGTCTCTATTTGTGATGGAATAGGTCCTCTTTGGAATAACATTTATCTTATTCAGCAGTTGTCTTTTGCTTGTTGCATGCCAACACAAAACTCGTTCGCTGATGCTCGCACTGTAAGTCCGTGGCTTGTAGGAACCCCTTGGGCTGCGGACATGCATGGGTGCTTCAAATTACCCTAACGTCCGTTGCTCTGTCGCCTTCTGATTAAAATAACGTCTATATTAAAAAATAAGGAAAGAAAATGTTGCCAGTCCTGTGACAGGAAACAATAGAACACTGTTAATTTGACCTAGCGCTATAGAACTTTTGTCCTGGGCATGATGTTAAAGTGCATCCGGCAGTGGAGGCTCCTCTATGGGGTCTTGGGGCACTAGGAGGTTAACCCCTTTACTACTGTTACCCCAGGTGGTCCTTGGCAAAGGCCTAGTACCTGACTGCCCCCTAGCCAGGGAAACAGTGAAGACCTCAACGGCGGAGAAGGCGGAAGACGGTAGATTTAAGAACTACCACACTACTAATCCATAGACTCTTGGAGTAATCCATAGACTCTTGGAACATCTTGAGTTTAAGGACACTGCTCTTTGTCGATTTCAGCTCAGCATTCAAAGGGGAACATTATCACAATTTCAAAAGGGTTAAAACCATTAAAAATCAGTTTCCAGTGGCTTATTTTATTTTTCGAAGTTTTTTTCAAAATTTTACCCATCACGCAACATCCCTAAAAAAAGCTTCAAAGTGCCTGATTTTAACCATCGTTATATACACCCGTCCATTTTCCTGTGACGTCACATAGTGATGCCAACACAAACAAACATGGCGGAAAGAACAGCAAGCTATAGCGACATTAGCTCGGATTCAGACTCGGATTTCAGCGGATTAAGCGATTCAACAGATTACGAATGTATTGAAACGGATGGTTGTAGTGTGGAGGCAGGTAGCGAAAACGAAATTGAAGCAGAAACTGAAGCTATTGAGCCATATCGGTTTGAACCGTATGCAAGCGAAACCGATGAAAACGACACGACAGCCAGCGACACGGGAGAAAGCGAGGACGAATTCGGCGATCGCCTTCTAACCAACGATTGGTATGTGTTTGTTTGGCATTAAAGGAAACTAACAACTATGAACTAGGTTTACAGCATATGAAATACATTTGGCAACAACATGCACTTTGAGAGTGCAGACAGCCCAATTTTCATGAACTAATATATTCTGTAGACATACCCTCATCTGCTATCTTTTCCTGAAAGCTGATCTGTCCAGTTTTGGAGTTGATGTCAGCAGGCCAGGGAAGCTAGGGTCGATATTCTTCTCTTGATCATCTTCGGTGGCATAAGGGACGGTGTGAGCCAAGACATCCAGGGGGTTTAGCTCGCTCGTCTGCGGGAACAAACTGCCGCCATTGCTTGCCGTGCTACCGAGGAACTCTGTCTCTGCATGATTCCTTGCTTCTCGTCTGTTTAATAGATGTCATCAGTGTTTGAACCTGTCAATCATGTTTGTCCTTTTTGGGTTGAGTTGTTTAAAAAAAGCATAATTTTTGAAATACATTTCATTAAACTAAACTAATTATTCGTTCATAGTGTTAAAACTTGAAAATTATCCGCCTAGGGCACACTTACTAATGATGAAAATAGTTTAATTTCTGCGATTAATTTTGAGTTAACTATGAACAAAATGCGATTATCACGATTAAATATTTTAATCGTTTGGCAGCCATAATATAGATATATATGTATACTGATTATTTTGTTTCTCAACTCAAGTCAAAGCCCAACGGCCCAAGATATTGCATATGCAACTACCTGGAGTTTGTGCTAAAAATATGTTATGGTAATGGTATTTTTTTTTCATAGCTGAAGCGCTCTCAGCAGAACGGCAAGCTGAATCCCGAGTGGACTAAATGGAACGTTGGCCCTTTTGACATACCTATTACTGTTTTCTATGCTGCTGCACAGAAACTCGGACCAGGTCACTGGGACAGTATTATGAGTCCGGGAATAGGCGCTTGATAAGATTGAGGATGGATGTTCAGAGTCAGCCGACAACATTTACACAGACCCGCGAGGAACACATTCTGTACCACCCAGAAGTTAGTGGAACAGATAAATAGCCACACCAGACTACATTGTGGGCATTTATAAATGAATTCATTGGAAAAAGCTACTGCGCATAGAAAGCTCAATGCAGTGGAATCTTTCAGTTTAACACAATCTGTTCCTTGACGTTGGTCGACCTGTGACTTGGTGACAATTTAGCCTTTACAAAAAAAGTGACAATACATATATTAACAACCCGTATAATTAAACAAAGAAAGTATGGTACGGCTATAGAAAGCTTCTGGCAAGCTTCTGGTTGAGTTTTTGACCACTCCTCTTGACAAAATTGGTGCATTTCAGCTAAATGTGTTGGTTTTCTGACATGGACTTGTTTCTTCAGCATTGTCCACATGTTCTCAACGGGGTTTAAAAGCCTACTGAAACCCACTACTACCGACCACGCAGTCTGATAGTTTATATATCAATGATAAAATCTTAACATTGCAACACATGCCAATACAATAGCTTACTAAAGTGCAATTTTAAATTTCGCGCGGAATATCCTGCTGAAAACGTCTCGGTATGATGACGCCTGCGCATGACGTCACGGGTTGTAGAGGACATTTTGGGACAGCATGGTGGCCAGCTATTAAGTCGTCTGTTTTCATCACAAAATTCCACAGTATTCTGGACATCTGTGTTGGTGAATCTTTTGCAATTTGTTCAATGAACAATGGAGACAGCAAAGAAGAAAGCTGTAGGTGGGAAGCGGTGTATTGCGGCAGGTGTTGTGCCGGATAACGCACCCCCACCGTAGAATGCACCCCTTGACTGTTGTGCCGGATAAAACAGCCGGTGTTTCATTGTTTACATTCCCGGAAGATGACAGTCAAGCTTTACCATTGGCCTGTGGAGAACTGGGACAACAAAGACTCTTACCAGGAGGACTTTGAGTTGGATGCGCAGACGCGGTACCGTGAGTACGCATGCAGCTGCGGCTTCCAAACATTTGATCGCTTGCCCGTACGTGCGTGCCGCTGTGTGCATGTCACGTACGTAACTTTGGGGACTTTGGGGAAATATATGTGCTGTATGAACTTTGGGGAGGTGAACAGTACTTTGGGCTGTGGGATTGAGTGTGTTGTGCAGGTGTTTGAGTTGTATTGGCGGGTAATATGGACGGGAGGGGGGAGGTGTTTGTTATGCGGGATTAATTTGTGGCATATTAAATATAAGCCTGGTTGTGTTGTGGCTAATAGAGTATATATATATGTCTTGCGTTTATTTACTGTTTTAGTCATTCCCAGCTGAATATCAGGTCCCACCCGCCTCTCACAGCATCTTCCCTATCTGAATCGCTCCCACTGCCCTCTAGTCCTTCACTCTCACTTTCCTCATCCACAAATCTTTCATCAAATTAATGGGGAAATCGTCGCTTTCTCGGTCCGAATCGCTCTCGCTGCTGGTGGCCATGATTGTAAACAATGTGCGGATGTGAGGAGCTCCACAACCTGTGACGTCACGCGCGTATCGTCTGCTACTTTCGGTACAGGCAAGGCATTTTTATCAGCGACCAAAAGTTGCGAACTTTATCGTCGATGTTCTCTACTAAATCCTATCAGCAAAAATATGGCAATATCGCGAATTGATCAAGTATGACACATAGAATGGACCTGCTATCCCCGTTTAAATAAGAAAATCGCATTTCAGTAGGCCTTTAAGTCAGGACTTTGGGAAGGCCATTCTAAAACCTTAATTCTAGCCTGATTTAGCCATTCCATACCACTTTTGACGTGTGTTTGGGGTCATTGTCCTGTTGGAACACCCGACTGCGCCCAAAACCCAACCTGCGGGCTGATGAATTTAGGTTGTCCTGACATCTGACTGTGGAGGGAAGTGAGTCAGCGCGTCTGCAGGAGCAAAGGTCACCGCCTCTGGCAATAGTGTCGAGGGCGGAGCACCATCAGCTAGAGGCGGGGCATGTGCGGGACGGCGAAACACAGCTGGCAGGTGATTAGATTGCACAGGTGGTACGTGTTAGTCTAATCATCTGTTGTCTTTAACAGTGAGCGGCCAGCGGAGGGGAGAGAGATGAGACTGGAGAAAAGCGACACGCAAGAGGTGTATTGGAAACAGCTGCATGGAAAAAAATAAAAACTCTGGTAAAACGACACGCCTGGCTCTGTGACGTGATATCCGTGGAACGGGTAGGGATCGAGTTCCACACTGACATCACATGGACAAAGATAAGACCTTCTGGAGGAAAGATCTGTGGTTAGATGAAACAAAAATTTAGCTGTTTGGCCACAATACCCAGCAATATGTTTGGGAGAAAAGGTGAGGCTTGTAATCCCAGGAACACTAATCCTACCGTCAAGCATGGTGGTGGTAGTATTATGCTCTGGGCCTGTTTTGCTGCCAATGGAACTGGTGCTTTACAGAGAGTAAATGGGACAATGAAAAAGGAGGATTACCTCTAAATTCTTCAGGACAACCTAAAATCATTTGCCTGGAGGTTGGGTCTTGGGCGGAGTTGGGTGTTCCAACAGGACAATGACCCCAAACACACGTCAAAAGTGGACTGCTTACGTATAAAATACTACACGGTCTAGCTCCGTCCTATCTTGTCGATTGTATTGTACCATATGTCCCGGCAAGAAATCTGCGTTCAAAGAACTCCGGCTCATTACTGATTCCCAGAGCCCAAAAAAAGTCTGCGGGCTATAGAGCGTTTTCTATTGGGGCTCCAGTACTATGGAATGCCCTCATGGTAACAATTAGAGATGCTACCTCAGTGGAAGCATTTAAGTCCCATCTTAAAACTCATTTGTATACTCTAGCCTTTAAATAGACCCCCTTTTTAGACCAGTTGATCTGCCGTTTCTTTCCTGCCCCCCTCTCCCTTGTGGAAGGGGGGGCACAGGTCCGGTGGCCATGGATGAAGTGCGACCCGGGGAGGACCGCTCGCCTGTGGATCGGTTGGGGACATCTCTGCGCTGCTGACCCGTCTCCGCTCGGGATGGTCTCCTGCTGGCCCCACTATGGACTGGACTCTTACTGTTATGTTGGATCCACTATGGACTGGACTCTCACAATATTATGTCAGACCCACTCGACATCCATTGCATCCGGTCTCCCCTAGAGGGGTGGGAGTTACCCACATATGCGGTCCTCTCCAAGGTTTCTCATAGTCATTCACATCGACAAGTTTTTCCTTGCCCTTATGTGGGCTCTGTACCGAGGATGTCGCTTGTGCAGCCCTTTGAGACACTTGTGATTTAGGGCTATATAAATAAACATTGATTGATTGATTGATAAAGGAATGGCTACATCAGGCTAGAATTAAGGTTTTTAGAATGGCCTTCCCAAAGTATTTCACCTGTTTCAAATGCAAAACCCAAAACCAGTGAAGTTGGCACGTTGTGTAAATCGTAAATAAAAACAGAAAACAATGATTTGCAAATCCTTTTCAACATATATTCAATTGAATGGACTGCAAAGACAAGATATTTAATGTTCGAACTGAGAAACTTGTTTTTTTTGTGCAAATAATCATTAATTTAGAATTTAATGGCAGCAACACATTTTTTTTACCACTGTGTTACATGGCCTTTCCTTTTAACAACACTCAGTAAACGTTTGGGAACTGAGGAGACCAATTTTTTTAACTTTTCAGGTGGAATTAGTTCCCATTTTTGCTTGATGTACAGCTTAAGTTGTTCAACAGTTGTATTTTAGGCTTCATAATGCATAATGTGGCACGCATTTTCAATGGGAGACAGGTCTGGACTACAGGCAGGCCAGTCTAGTACCTGCACTCTTTTACTATAAAGCCACGCTGTTGTAACACGTGGCTTGGCATTGTCTTGCTGAAATAAGCAGGGGCGTCCATGGTAACATTGCTTGGATCGCAACATATGTTTTTTTGTGACCAACAAGTATGTGCTCTAATCACTCTATCACAAACAAATAAGAGTTGTAGAAATTATTGGAAACTCAAGACCTTATGTTCTTTACAAGTGTAAGTCAACGTTTGACCACGACGTGTTAACCTTGTCAAGACTTGGTCCGGGGTGTGTGCTTTTCCAGGATGCAACGGAAAGTTGGCACGGGCGAGACGGGAATTAAGGTACATGATTTATTTTAACTATAAATACAAAAAAAAGGATCAAACAAAAGGTGCGCACAGTGGCGGAGAATAAACTATGAACAATTAAACAAAACTTGCAAACTATGGCTTGAATAAAGAAAACTTACTTGGCATGGACAAAAAAGGAGCAGCGTGAACATGGACATGAAAAAATGGACAGAGCATAAATGTGGTGTGAGGTCGTCAGGACGAACAACAGAAAATGAATGAACTTAAATACTATGGACATGATTAGTGAAAGCAGGTGCCTGACTCAAAACGTGAAACAGGTGCGTGACGTGACAGGTGAAAACTAATGGTTGCTATGGTGACAAACAAGAGTGCACAATGAGTCCAAACGTGGAACAGGTGAAACTAATGGGGTAATCATGGAAACAAGACAAGGGAGTGAAAAGACAGAAACTAAAGAGTCCTATAACTAAACAAAACATGACTTAAAACAAAACATGATTACACAGACATGACAAACCTGCTATGTTGAGCTGGTTAGTATTGTGTGTTTGGAAAAAAAAAAAAATGTCATTCTTTAGTTTGCACGAGTCCCGAGCAGTGTGTTTTGTATTGCAATCATAGTAAGGTTTTGATCCACTTAAATTTTCTTCGCCTTGCCAAAAAATAAATATGTAGGTCAGCTATGTCGGCGGAATCCAATCAAAAAGGTCTCTCCCACAATACCAACAGTAAGTGAATATGAAATTCAACATGAATGCGAGATTTACAGCAGTTGTGGTCCATTCATCATATAAATTGGCGAGTGAGTTGACATTCTGAGAACACAAACGATACAGCAGCTCAGCAGCCTGTTCAGGGATCAGATTGCTCGCCGAATAAAAGCTGAAGGTCTACTAAGATAGCAAGTGATGGTGGCGGTGTCGCACGCCTGCGGTTTGTTATTTATCTGGTGTTCGGTTTACGATAACATTGTGAACATCTTGGCGCCTCGTCGCGCTGTCAAAGACTCTGACATACTGTACGCTATTTGGCCTGACGTTTCCCGCTCCTATTATATAACACTTACTGTCACAGTCTGTTAGACTTCTGTTTTCTTTCACTTTTGTTGTTATAATTCTATTGCATATTTTAACCCTTGTTTATTTCACCTGTTTCAAATGCAAAACCCAAAACCAGTGAAGTTGGCACGTTGTGTAAATCATAAATAAAAACAGAATATAATGATTTGCAAATCCTTTTCAACTTATATTCAATTGAATAGACTGCAAAGACAAGATATTTAATGTTCAAACTGCAAATAATCATTAATTTAGAATTTAATGGCAGCAACACATTGCAAAAAAGTTGTCAAAGGGGTATTTTTACCACTGTGTTACATGGCCTTTCCTTTTAACAACACTCAGTAAATGTTTGGGAACTGAGGAGACCAATTTTTTTAACTTTTCAGGTGGAATTAGTTCCCATTTTTGCTTGATGTACAGCTTAAGTTGTTCAACAGTCGTATTTTAGGCTTCATAAAGCGCCACACATTTTCAATGGGAGACAGGTCTGGACTACAGGCAGGCCAGTCTAGTACCCGCACTATTTTACTATGATGCCACGCTGTTGTAACACGTGGCTTGGCATTGTCTTGCTGAAATAAGCAGGGGCGTCCATGATAACGTTGCTTGGATGGCAACATATGTTGCTCCAAAACCTGTATGTACCTTTCAGCATTAATGGCGCCTTCACAGATGTGTAAGTTACCCATGCCTTGGGCACTAATACACCCCCATACCATCACAGATGCTGGCTTTTCAACTTTGCGCCTATAACAATCCGGATGGTTCTTTTCCTCTTTGTTCCAAAGGACACGAGGTCCAGTTTCCAAAAATAATTTGAAATGAACACTTTTCTACTTTGCATCAGTCCATTTTAGATGAGCTTGGGCCCAGCGAATCCGGCAGTGTTTCTGGGTGTTGTTGATAATTGGCTTTCGCTTTGAATAGGAGAGTTTTAACTTGCACTTACAGATGTAGTCCATAGTGGATGTAACATAATAGTGAGAGTCCAGTCCATAGTGGATCTAACATAATAGTGAGGGTCCAGTCCATAGTGAATCTAACATAATAGTGAGAGTCCAGTCCATAGAGGATCTAACATAATAGTGAGAGTCCAGTCCATAGTGGATCTAACATAATAGTGAGAGTCCAGTCCATAGTGGATCCAACATAATAGTGAGAGTCCAGTCCATAGTGGATCCAACATAATAGTGAGAGTCCAGTCCATAGTGGATCTAACAAAATAGTGAGAGTCCAGTCCATTGTGGATCTAACATAATAGTGAGAGTCCAGTCCATAGTGGATCAAACATAATAGTGAGAGTCCAGTCCAGAGTGGATCTAACATAATAGTGAGAGTCCAGTCCATATTGGATCTAACATAATAGTGAGAGTCCAGTCCAGAGTGGATCTAACATAATAGTGAGAGTCCAGTCCATAGTGGATCTAACATAATAGTGAGAGTCCAGTCCATATTGGATCTAACATAATAGTGAGAGTCCAGTCCAGAGTGGATCTAACATAATAGTGAGAGTCCAGTCCATAGTGGATCTAACATAATAGTGAGAGTCCAGTCCATAGTGAATCTAGCATAATAGTGAGAGTCCAGTCCATAGAGGATCTAACATAATAGTGAGAGTCCAGTCCATAGTGAATCTAACATAATAGTGAGAGTCCAGTCCATAGTGAATCTAACATAATAGTGAGAGTCCAGTCCAGAGTGGATCTAACATAATAGTGAGAGTCCAGTCCATATTGGATCTAACATAATAGTGAGAGTCCAGTCCAGAGTGGATCTAACATAATAGTGAGAGTCCAGTCCATAGTGGATCTAACATAATAGTGAGAGTCCAGTCCATATTGGATCTAACATAATAGTGAGAGTCCAGTCCAGAGTGGATCTAACATAATAGTGAGAGTCCAGTCCATAGTGGATCTAACATAATAGTGAGAGTCCAGTCCATAGTGAATCTAACATAATAGTGAGAGTCCAGTCCATAGAGGATCTAACATAATAGTGAGAGTCCAGTCCATAGTGGATCTAACATAATAGTGAGAGTCCAGTCCATAGTGGATCCAACATAATAGTAAGAGTCCAGTCCACCAAGCGGTCCACCCCGGGTCCCGACTCTGGACAGCCAGCACTTCATCCATGGCAACCGGACCTGTGCCCCCACTTCCACAAGGGAGAGGGGGGCAGGAAAGAAACGGCAGATCAACTGGTCTAAAAAGGGGGTCTATTTAAAGGCTAGAGTATACAAATGAGTTTTAAGGTGGGACTTAAATGCTTAAGTTAATACTACTGAATTAAACCTAATTTTATTTTTTGGTGTGTTGGCCTTGGTAGAAAATGTTTGAACATCCCAGAGTTAAACCAAAGCCAACACAGCAGTGGTCATTTACAAATGGGGCAATTTTTAATCACAGTAATTAATCTTGTGCAATGATTATTAAAAATAGCCTTGAAAAAAAAAGGATACAGAACCTCATTCATGAATCTTTTACAAAGCACCATATGAAAAATTAATTTCAAAATTCCCAACCTCATTTGATAAACGACTACCTTATTTACATGCAAATGATTAGTCTGTGTTGCACCACACATACATTGGTACAATACTGTCCCCCATGCTTGGTCCTTTGTGTGCAGTTCTCTCGGGTTACACTCGTTATTTGTTTTTATTTCTCGTCATCCATTCATTGGCGTGGATTGTGTTTTTGTTTATCTGACAGCTTTGCATTTTCCATATTAATAACGGTGCACAAATGAACAATGCCTGGCTTTTGGTGTCGAGACAGACCAACCAATTGACACAGTTGTTATTTTTCTTTTCCCATTTTACTTTTTTTTTTTAAACATTTGTTTATTGGATTTTTGACATACAGTACAGGCCAAAAGTTTGGACACACCTTCTCATTCAATGTGTTGTCTTTATTTTCATGACTATTTACCTTGTAGATCATACTTGCCAACCCTCCCGGATTTTCCGGGAGACTCCCGAAATTCAGCGCCTCTCCCGAAAACCTCCCGGGACAAATTTTCTCCCGAAAATCTCCCGAAATTCAGGCGGAGCTGGAAGCCACGCCCCCTCCAGCTCCATGCGGACCTGAGTGACGTCAGGTGCGCAACACCACGTAAATCGTTGGCCAACCAAAAAGTAACCCCAGTACGCTATAGCCAACATTCACCAGGAGATGGCAACAGACAAACATAGATCACTATTACATTCCTCCCCTTTAAGAAATGTATAGAAGTTACTCAAAATAAATAAACAACCCAACCAAAAAATGCAGCAGCTCAATTAAAAAACTGTATTTAAGCCACATTCTTTTCTTTTTTTTTAGTTCTGAACTCTTAACCCTCATTCGTAAAAAATAGCATGCTTATTATACAAACAGTATTTGTACACCTTTAACACAGATTTTTATACTGTCTTCAGAGATTCAGTTTTTTTGGTGGTACTCGAAACCATTCTGGGTACCTGCGAAAGGGTGTTCAGCAGGGTTAGAAAAATAGTGACAGAGAATAGAAGAAGGATGGACAATTCAACCCTTAACTCAACAATGAGTAGATGAGTGTTATGTGTGTGTATATGTGTAAATAAATGAACACTGAAATTCAAGTATTTCTTTTATTTATATATATATATATATATATATATATATATATATATATACATATATATATATATATATATATATATATATATATATATATATATATATATATATATATACATATAATAAAATATATATATGTAGCTAGAATTCAATGAAAGTCAAGTATTTCTTATATATATATATATATATATATATATATATATATATATATATATATATATATATATATATATATATATATATATATATATATATATATATATATGAAATACTTGACTTTCAAGTATATAAGTCAAGTATTTCTTATATATATATATATATATATATATATATATATATGAAATACTTGACTTGGTGAATTCTAGCTTTAAATATACTCCTCCCCTTTTAGCCCTGCCCCCAACCACGCCACCGCCCCACCCTGACCACGCCCCCCTTCCCCCACCCCCCACCTCCCGAAATCGGAGGTCTCAAGGTTGGCAAGTATGTTGTAGATTGTCACTGAAGGCATCAAAACTCTGAATGAACTAGTGGAGTCCTGTACTTAACAAAAACATGTGAAATAACTAAAAACATTGTGGGAGGGGGGGGGGGGGCGTGGCCTGCGGGCCTGCAGCAAAGCGGGGTGTGCCAGGACCGGCTTCAAGATCACCTGTCGCTCTGTTAAAGGCAGCAGCCGGGAAGGAGAGAGGGGAGAGTTGTTGATGATGGAGTACGAGCACGAGCATGAGAGAGATCGAGGACTGACACGTAACACAATGACTGAAAAGGAACACGAAGAACATTTATTAAAAAATAAATCATTGTTCAAAACTATGAATGAAGCTGTCATGTCCGTGATTGGTGGTCCGAAGAACCCGGAAGCAAGAGACTTCCACAAACATATTTTATATTCAATTGTTTCTTCAAAATAGCCACCCTTGGCTCTGATTACTGCTTTGCACACTCTTGGCATTCTCTCGATGAGCTTAAAGAAAACGCATTGAATGAGAAGGTGTGTGCAAACTTTTGCACACACATCCCGACAGGTCTTTAGCTAAAACTGTTACCAGGTTTTAAGCACATAAATAATGTCCATTCAAGAAAAAAAATATAAATAAATGTTACTGGATGACATTCTGACAACGCAATTGCATTTATGTCCAAATATTGGGTTCTTTTTAAGTAAATTTAAATGATTACCGTATTTTTCGGACTATAAGTCGCAGTTTTTTTCATAGTTTGGCTGGGCTCAAGTGCGACTTATTTATGTTTTTTTCCTTTTTTATTATGTATTTTCGGCAGGTGCGACTTATACCCCGAAAAATACGGTAAGTAATGACAATAACCCGTGATTAATCGTGATTAATTGAAATGCAAAAGTGTGATTAATCTTATTGTAAAATGTATTATTTGACAGCACAAATTTTTTTGTTCATTCATGCACTACAAAAACGGAAATCTAAGTAAGATGAAATATCTCAAATAAGGGTGATATTTGCTTATTTTCTGTCTGATAAGATAATTCTTCTCACTAAGCAGATTTTATGTTAGAGTGTTTTACTTGTTTTAAGGGTTTTAATCCTAGATTATCTCAGTAAGATATTGCAGCTTGTTGCTGAGATTTGATGACCTATATTGAGTAAAACATGCTTGAAACTAGAATATCAACTTTTTTAAAGTAATAATTTCTTACTTCAAGCATGAAAAAAAAAAATCATGATTTTGACATAATTGTGTCTCTGTGAAGGCACCATTAATGCTGAAAGGTACATACAGGTTTTGGAGCAACATATGTTGCCATCCAAGCAACGTTATCATGGCCGCCCCTGCTTATTTCAGCAAGACAATGCCAAGCCACGTGTTACATCAACGTGGCTCCATAGTAAAAGAGTGCGGGTACTAGACTGGCTACTTTCCTGGCTCGCCTGCAGTCCAGACCTGTCTCCCATTAAAAAAATGTGGCGCATTATGAAGCGTACAATACGACAACGGAGACCCCCGGACTGTTGAACAACTTAAGCTGCACATCAAGCAAGAATGGGAAAGAATTCCACCTGAAAAGCTTGTGGTAAAAATGCTCCTGTGCCAAGTTTTTTACAATGTGTTGCTGCCATTAAATTCTGAGTTAATGATTATTTGCAAAAGAAAAAAAATACTTTCTCAGTTCCAAACAATAAATATCTTGTCTTTGCAGTTTATTCAATTGAATATAAGTTAAAAAGGATTTGCAAATCATTGTATTCTGTTTTTATTTACCATTTACACAACGTGGCAACTTCACTGGTTTTGGGTTTTGTACATCAATATGAACAATTCTAATGTTGGATTTGTGTACCATGAGACATTTCTGTATGGATGAATGTATGAACTCTTAATGTTGAGCCTCAGGCAGCTCAAAGTGGGTGCCAGGCTGGGCACCTGGGACTAGCGTGTCTCTGCAAGACCTGGCGTGCAGCCAGCAGCTTCTCGAAGAAGAAGCAGGTGTTTTTTTATTTTTCTGGATTTAAAAGTGACCTTTGGTGAAGAATGCTGCAGAAAGACGGTTCATTTGAGGGTTGCTCCATCTTCCACGGTATGACACGTTTGATAATGTTGCTCTGCACTAAAGTAAACTGTCAGAATAATTGTATATAAGTTATCACACAACTTGTTTGCTATGAGTTCAGGAAGACCAAAGCTGTCTTCGATCTTATCAAGCAAAAGGCAGACAGCTTGTAAACCTCCACTGTGTGCGATGGAATGCGAGGTGTCGGTTTCTCAGATCTTGGACAGCCACTGGAAGGACCTTATCAGGACCCGAAATCTACAAGCAGGGAGGGGGCAAACCTGACACCGCTCCAAGCACCTTTTTATTTGAACTGTTTATGACCCCTCCCCATAGAAGCAGCTGCAGCTATGTAATCAGGAAATGCCCAAATAAATGAGGAGGCGCGTGGAACCCTTTCCTCAGAGCGGCGGGGTGACACTGTACGAGGGTGCAGGTCGACGCGCTCTCCTCATGAGCTAAATTGAATCCTGTCTCTGTTTGATTCCTTGCTTCTTGTCTTGTTTAGTAGATAGTTCGGTGTTTGAACCTGACATAAACATTTCCCGTAGCCATCAAATTGTGTAGAAAATAAGGAATGGTACCTTTTACATTTGAATCAATACAGTAACAATTTCCGGTAGCTGAAAATTGATACTAGAACTCAACGGTACACATTTTCAGTACTTTTGTGACTGTTCAAATGTGTTAATTAATGTTAATTGCTTAAAAAGATATATATATATATATATATATACACACCTTATTTCCCCTACTATAGAGTGCACTGGTATATAAGCCGCACCCACTAAATATCAGAAGAAAAAATATTTTTACATATATAAGCCGCAGTTGTGAAATTTGTTTTTTACACATACATTCATAGTTTCAAAACAGTGTCTGTAACACAGCAGTACAACGGCTGATCAGACAAAACAGAAGTCACCGTCATGAACCCACTAGCTGCGAAAGTTAGACCTGGTCAGTGTGTTTGCTTCTTTTTCTTTAAAAAAAAATCTATCTGTTGGAATAATTCTTTGTAAGTTATCACAAAAGAAATGTTGTATTACATTATGTTCCTGATAAGAAGATGAAGGCTGTCTTTCGAGGCCTAACAAGAGGAAGAAGGCTCGTAAAACTCCACTGTGATTTCAACACGGACAGATGGCAGGATCTGCTCAACTTCCAGAGGAACTCTCTTTGAAGTGTTAAACAAACTCTCTTTGAAGTATTTCACAAACTCTCTTCCAACTATTTGGTAACCGAGGTCAAGGCTATTTACGACCCGCTGCCCTCTTGAAGTCGCTGTGGTCAGGAGACGGGAGGGGTTATCCATTGTCCTCCAACACCTGCCCCAGCTGGATCTAGGAAGAGCCCAAGCCCGAGACATCCTCTTCTTGGTCTTCAATGTGACCGAAAACAATGACTGTTTTACATACTTCCCATTCCTGCTGAGACATGTGTTGGTGCGTGAACATTGAACATCTAAATAAAAGAGGAGACGAAAACCTTCTTCGTCAGAGCGTGGTGCAGGACTGTACAGAGAGTGCAGTGCCCATGTCTCTCCTCAATATTGAGTCCAAATTGAATTCTGTCTCTGTTTGATTCCTTGCCTTTTGTCTTGTTTAATAGATGTCCTCAGTGTTTGAACGTGACACTATTTTCATTATGGGCGTCAGCAAAGAAAATTCATATATCAAGTGCACCGTTTTATAAGCCGCAGGGTTCAAAGCATAGGTAAAAACTAGCAGTTTAAAGTCCAGAATATACAGTATTCAACATTTAACACATAGTTGTGCTGTCCAGTTATCTTGTTTTCTTCTTTTCAAGTATTATTGCATGCAGTTGCAATTCCAAGACATTCGATGGCAATAGTGTGCAGGCTATGGTGTGTTAATAAACCAGGAAGTAGTCTTTGCCATGAAACTGAATGTGCCATTATTTTTCCTGTTAAGCCCTTCAAAGTGTTTATACTGTAAGTGTTGTGTTCATTACACACCAGCTGTTTGATTGTAACGTGCATCTTAGTTGTAGGTTTTCAATACCAAACGTGGAGGTGTTGAAATAGCCATGTAAAACTGCTAATGCTAATCTTTAGCATGTCTATGGCAAATCCAATGTAAACTAGCGTCGAGCTAGCACGTTTTGTTAAGTGGAGCCTTTTTGTACTTTTCATCTTGCTTTATGGTATGGAAAATTGTAATGTTAATGTGGAGGTCTTGCTCCTCCGGGTTCTTCGGACCACCAACCACGGACATGACAGCTGCGTTCAGGGTTTGGAACAATGTTTTATTTTTCAATAAATTGTCCTTTTTGTGCTTTTCAGCCACGTCAAAGACATTCTCGCTCTCGCTCACGCTCGTGCTCGTTCTCATCTTTCACCATCAACAGCTCCCTCTATCCTTCCCGAATGCTGCCTTTAACAGAGCGACAGGTGATCAGACATACACTTTCAGCTGTGTCATCTACGCACCTGTCGCTGTTCTCGAAGCCGGTCCTGGCACACCCCGCTTCTCTGCAGGTCAGCAGGCCACGCCCCCCCACAGTTACATTGAGGCAGTCAGACTGACTGCTTAGCTGCTTGTTGCCCAGCAAAGTGCTTGAGCCGCTGCTCAGTTTGCAACCGGACTTGGCGTTACAAGCAAGAAAATGTTGATTTTACATGAATCAGTACTCGGTAGTTTCGATGGATTTTGGTCCTTACCTAAAAAAATTAATACATTTGGACCCGAGTAGAATGATGTCTCTTTTTTTTTACGTGGTTGAGCTGGTTATTAAGATGCCTCAAAAAGTTAAGAACAACACGCTTACACTTTCACAATTCAACATGTCTGAAAAAACAAGTCAAATATAGCACTTTTCATTCATATAAAAAGTAGCACAAAGCTTTAAAAATAATTTTAAAAGAGTGCCTCCAGTCCTCGTTACATTAATACAACCCCGGGCTCCAACAGTCACCCCAAAATCCCCCAGGAAGAAGCAGAGCTGATTTAATCTCACCTCTTTTCCGTGTCTCATTAGTCCCTCGTAGTCTTTTCCTCGGTTTCACGTGAACCAGGAAACCCATTTTTTAAAAAGAGAAAAACATGAACGTGTCATAGAAAAGTTGAGTTTTAATAGCTCTGCATGCCTCCACTTTGTATTAAATTATATTGAAATATTATAACGAATACAAATAAAAAAATGTGTGTTTATTAGTTGGAATTATTTAAACCAGATTTTTTTGTATGCCAAAGTAGTAATCCAAAAAGAATGTTCTGATATCAAAATGCTTACAGTCAAAAAAATATATTTTAATCTTGTTTTACCATATTTATTGAATAATTTCATTTTCAGCCACTTTAGGATGCTTTGTTTAAAAGCACTTTCGAAGCTTACTATATTCAACATATTCAAAACACATTAAATGGTCCTTCCAGTTGAGCATGAAAATCCATACATCTTTTTGAAAATTCTGTTATGAGACTGCATGGCGGCTGTTGGCGTGACCGCAGGATGCAGAGCTGGCAGGCAAGGTTCAGCGTTCACAACAGAATGTTGGGACGGCGTGGCTCGGTTGGTAGAACAGCCGTGCCAGCAACCTGTGGATTCCGCCATCCGAGTCACGTTCGTTGTGTTGTTAAGCAAGACACTTCACCCTTGCTCCTGATGGGTCGTGGGTAGAGCCTTGCATAGCCTTCTGCTGCAAGCTCTGCCGGCAAGGCTGCAGGCGATCAGCAATCCGTGTACCTGGGACTGATGAAGGCGGGCAGTATAAAGACCAGCGGACCCGAAGATCCTGGGCCGGAACGTAATCATCTGTTCCCGTAGTAAGCATCCCGTCTCTGGCTTCCCTCCCGCGTACTTTATCTCTCTCTGTGTCTTCCCAGTTCCCGTGTCTTATGTCCCTTGTGTTTCCCGCAGTACTTTTCGTGTCTCCCGTGATCGAGCGGTGTGCCTCGACTTCCCTCTGGACTTTGGACTGCCTCCCTCGATCCTCGACCCCTGCTTGGACACGGACCCTTCTGACGCTTCGCTATACCCCCCAACAACGTGCCTGTCTCACGGACCTTCTTTTGCCTAGCCCCTTTGGACTTGTCCGCATCCACACTCAACACTCACGGTAACACACAACAGTTAATTCCACACTTAGTCGCACACCATCCACACTCTTGGATTTCATCACACTCCATTCCCTTGTTGTTTAATTAATATTATTGTTTGTTATTATATATATATAGTGCATATATATATATATAATAAGTCATAGAGCAACAGCGCCCTCTTGTGGTCTGTGCCGCTTACTCTCCCCGTAAAAATAACACAGTGTGAATGTGTGTGTGAATGGGTGAATAGTGTCAAAGGGCTTTGAGTACCTTGAAGGTAGAAAAACACAATAAAGTTTAATGTTTTTAAAGTTATATTTGACAGTAAATTGGTGCAATTTACAATACATCCAAATGCTTGATTAACATTAAATTGCTAATTCATCTTTTTTTTTTTTTAATGGAGGAATTTTCTGTTTTCTGCAGAGGTTAAATGTCCATTCCAGCTGTCATTGCATTTGTCCAAAAACTCGACTTTACATCAACACATCGATATTTGTTGGATGCCTAGTTTACTTATTTGATGGATATGAAAACTGTCACTTTGTTGACGTCTTCTCCTTTATAAAAATGTCAAGGTAGATAAAGATGAAGCTAGCACCCTTTTGTGCATAAAGTGTGAACACGAGCCTGTGTGGAGTCATTGTAACTCTAAACCGCCTACATAACAACAGAGATGTGTTAGAATGAAGTTGGCGGTGTCTATGGAAACAGGTCCTTGTCTTTAAAACTGAGCGATGAAATGCAATCATGCAGTTTTTCAAATTATACAATGTTAAATGTGAAAACAAAGAACAAACGAGAATTGACATAGTATAATTACAAAAAGTGCAATTTAATAAACAGATAATGTATAGCTCCATCGTAAAATATTGTTATTTTTAGGATAAAATCATGTGTAAATTGATGTTTTTCGTGTGATTATACTGTTTTTTGTACATAAATGCTTGCAAAAAGGTGTTTTTACTATGAGTGTGCTATCTTAGGCACCTCACTATTTAACTACGATTCGGTTATTAAACGATTATTGTGATTACCGTATTTTTCGGACTATAAGGCGCACTTAAAATCCTTTAATTTTCTCAAAACTCGACAGTGCGTCTTAAAACCCGGTGCGCTTAATGTACGGAATCATATTGGTTGTGCTTACGGACCTCGAAACTATTTTATTTGGTACACGGTGTAATTATAAGTGTGACCGGTAGATGGCAGTCACACATAACATATATGTGTAGACTGCAATATGACTCAGGTAAACAACATCAAAATGGAATATGTTCCATTGAAAATATAGAACATTACACACGGCGCTCAAAAATCTATCAACATGTTTTAATACGACTTTGGTAAGCTATGAAGCCGCACCGCTTGATGGATTGTACTGTGCTTCAACTTACGAGTATTATTATGGTGTGTGTATAAGGTAAGACATATTATCTGGCGTTTTGTTTCACAATATTATGCAAAAGAGACTTTTCTTACCTTCTGGTACCTGCTAATCTGTATTTGGGATCTGCATAAGTCCTGAAAATTTGCGCGCTTTCGCCTTTGTAGTCCGTAAGATTTTTATTTTTCTCTATTTTCTTGTTATGGGACATTCATCCTCCGCTGTTGCCATTTGTAAAATAAAGCAGTTTAAAGTTCTTACTTATATCCGTCAGTAAACACGCCATGAAAGCGCTAAAACATACTGGTGTAGTGAGCTTTCATTATTCACCCAAGGAACTTTAGTTGTTAGAGAGGTCCGGTCGGACGTTATTTCACGGGACACATTTCCGGTCTTGTTGTTGCACTAGTGCAGGGGTTGGCAACCCACGGCTCTAGAGCCGCATAGCGCAGCCCTAGTGGCTCCCTGGAGCTTTTTCAAAGATGTATGAAAAATGGAAAAAGATGAGGGGAAAAAAATATATTTTTTGTTTTAATATTGTTTCTGTAGGAGGACAAACATGACACAAACCTCCCTAATTGTTATAAATCCCACTGTTTATATTAAACATGCTTCACTGATTCGAGTATTTGGCGAGCGCTGTTTTGTCCTACTAATTTTGGCGGTCCTTGAACTCACCGTAGTTTGTTTACATGTATAACTTTCTCCGACTTTCTAGGACGTGTTTTATGCCATTTCTTTTTCTGTCTCATTTTGTCCACCAAACTTTTAACGTTGTGCATGAATGCACAAAGGTGAGTTTTGTTGAAGTTATTGACTTGTGTGGAGTGCTAATCAGACATATTTGGTCACTGCATGACTGCAAGCTAATCGATGCTAACATGCTATTTAGGCCAGCTATATGTACATATTGCATCATAATGCTTCGTTTGTAGCTATATTTGAGCTCATTTAGTTTCCTTTGAGTCCTCTTAATTCAATTTATATCTCATGACACACTATCTGTATGTAATATGGCTTTTAATTTTTTTGCGGCTCCAGACAGATTTGTTTTTGTATTTTTGGTCCAATATGGCACTTTCAACATTTTGGGTTGCCGACCCCTGCACTAGTGAGCCACGGATGAGGAGATGCTGCTCCGTTATTGATTGAAGTAAAGTCTGAATGTCATTAAAGGGGAACATTATCACAATTTCAGAATGGTTAAGACCATTAAAAATCAGTTCCCAGTGGCTTATTATATTTTTCGAAGTTTTTTTCAAAATTTTACCCATCACGCAATATCCCTAAAAAAAGCTTCAAAGTGCCTGATTTTAACCACCCGTCCATTTTCCTGTGACGTCACATAGTGAAGCCAACACAAACAAACATGGCAGAAAGAACAGCAAGCTATAGCGACATTAGCTCGGATTCAGACTCGGATTTCAGCGGCATAAGCGATTCAACAGATTACGAATGTATTGAAACGGATGGTTGTAGTGTGGAGGCAGGTAGCGAAAACGAAATTGAAGAAGAAACTGAAGCTATTGAGCCATATCGGTTTGAACCGTATGCAAGCGAAACCGACGAAAACGACACGACAGCCAGCGACACGGGAGAAAGCGAGGACGAATTTGGCGATCGCCTTCTAACCAACGATTGGTATGTGTTTGTTTGGCATTAAAGGAAACTAACAACTATGAACTAGGTTTACAGCATATGAAATACATTTGGCAACAACATGCACTTTGAGAGTGCAGACAGCCCAATTTTCATCAATTAATATATTCTGTAGACATACCCTCATCCGCGCTCTTTTCCTGAAAGCTGATCTGTCCAGTTTTGGAGTTGATGTCAGCAGGCCAGGGAAGCTAGGGTCGATATTCTTCTCTTGATCATCTTCGGTGGCATAAGGGACGGTGTGAGCCAAGACATCCAGGGGGTTTAGCTCGCTCGTCTGCGGGAACAAACTGCCGCCATTTCTGGCCGTGCTACCGAGGTCCTTTGTCCCTGAATTGCTCACACACTCCGGCAGATTCAATGGGGGTCTGGCAGCAGATTTCTTTGACTTTATCGTTGGAAATGCATCTGCTTTGAGTGTCGCAGGATATCCACACATTCTTGCCATCTCTGTCGTAGCATAGCTTTCGTCGGTAAAGTGTGCGGAACAAACGTCCAATTTCTTGCCACTTTGGCATCTTTGGGCCACTGGTGCAACTTGAATCCATCCCTGTTCGTGTTGTTACACCCTCCGACAACACACCGACGAGGCATGATGTCTCCAAGGTACGGAAAACAGTCGAAAAAACGGAAAATAACAGAGCTGATTTGACTCGGTGTTTGAGAAAATGGCGGATTGCTTCCTGATGCGAATATTAGAAAGGCGTTTAATTCGCCAAAATTCACCCATTTAGAGTTTGGAAATTGGTTTAAAAAAAAAAGGTATTTTTTCTGCAACATCAAGGTATGTATTGACGCTTACATAGGTCTGGTGATAATGTTCCCCTTTAAAACAGTTAGCTCCATCTTTTGACACTTCTTCCACTCCCGTCCTTGCACGCTACACCGCTACAACAAAGATGACGGGGAGAAGACGCTGTCGACGGTGAGCCACGTAAACAAGACCGCCCACAAAACGGGGCATCTTGAAGCGACTGTCAGAAAGCGACTTGAAGATGATCTGTAAAACATCATCTATGCAACATTTTGACCAAAGAACCACCATTACATGTTATGTAGACCACAAGGAAGTCTTTTACATTTAGAAAAAAATCATTATATAACCTCTTTAATGCGCTTTATAATTCAGTGCACCTTTTGTTTGAAAATAGACCTGAATAGACTTGCTCATCGGCAGTGCGCCTTATATTCCGGCGGGCCTTATGGTCCGGAAAATACGGTATATCAGAAAATGGATGGATGGACAATGCATCTATTTCTCCCATACAGTATTTCTTATGAGCAAAGTTTATGTCAGCATTCATGAAATAAAGTAAACAAATATTAAACAGATCAATTCAATACATTTCCCACAACAAAAAGTGGCTCTTATTACAGCACTTCAAGGTGTTATACACCAAGGGCCTCATCTAGTAAAGCTTTGCACATATTAAAACATGCACAAACTTGATAGCATACTGAAACCAATCTACTAAACTTGTGCGCTGGGGGTCGCTTCTTTTAAGTGAGCAAAGAGCGTGCAACCCATTTAGTGCGTCTGTCTTCATGAATATGCAGAACATACACTATATTGCCAAAAGTATTTGGCCACCCATCCAAATGATAAGAATCAGGTGTCCTAATCACTTGGCCAGGTGTATAAAATCAAGCACTTAGGCATGGAAACATTTGTGAAAGAATGGGTTGCTCTCAGTGATTTCCAGCGTGGAACTGTGCAACAAATACAGTCATGAAATTTCCTCGCTCCTAAATATTCCAAAGTCAACTTTATTATAAGAAAAGTGAAGAGTTTGGGAACAACAGCAACTCAGCCACCAAGTGGTAGGCCACGTAAACTGACAGAGAGGGGTCAATGGATGCTGAAGCGCATAGTGCAAAGACTTTCTGCACAGTCAGTTGCTACAGAGCTCCAAACTTCATGTGACCTTCCAATTAGCCCACGTACAGTACGCAGAGAGCTTCATGGAATAGGTTTCCATGGCCGAGCAGCTGTATCTAAGCCATACATCACCAAGTCCAATGCAAAGCGTGGGATGCAGTGGTGTAAAGCACGTCGCCACTGGACTCGAGAGCAGTGGAGACGCCTTCTCTGGACTGATGAATCACGCCTTTCCATCTGATGGACCAGTGTGGGTTTGGAGGTTGCCAGGAGAACGCTACATTTCGGACTGCATTGTGCCGAGTGTGAAATTTGGTGGAGGAGGAATTATGGTGTGGGGTTGGTTTTTCAGGAGTTGGGCTTGTCCCCTTAGTTCAGGGGTCGGCAACCTTTACCAGTCAAAGAGCCATTTTGACCAGTTTCACAAATTAAAGAAAACAATGGGAGCCACAAAAATCTTTTGAAATTTAAAATGAAATAACACTGCATACAAAGTTTTTTTTTGCTTTGTGCTATGTATAAACCAAGGGTCTCAGACAAGCGGCCCACACCTTAATATGAAAATTGAATGTTAGTGCGGCCCGCGGGTTTTATATATGGATGACGTTTGACAGCGTCATACTTGTCAACCCTCCCGATTTTTCCGACAGACTACGAATTTCAGGACAACTATTCTCTCGAACGTGCCGTGATGGTACAGCATTTAGCGCCCACTACAATCAGCGTGCCGGCTCAACCACACGATGTATGGGGCTTCTGCTTGCTCACATAAGTGACAGCAAGGCATACTTGGTCAACAGCCACACAGGTTACACTGACGGTGGCGGTATAAAAAACTTTAACACTCTTACTAATAATGCGCCACACTGAGAACCCACACCAAGGGTTAGGGTTAGGGTTAGGGTTAGGGTTACAAGAATGACAAACACATTTTGGGAGAACATCTGCACCGTAACACAACATAAACACAACAGAACAAATACCCAGAATCCCATGCAGCCCTAACTCTTCCGGGCTACATTATACAGGGGGGGGGGTCGCATCAGAGTGATCAAAGAGCCGCATCTGGAGCCGCGGGTTGCCGACCCCAGCCTTAGTTCCAGTGAAAGGAACTTTGAATGATCAAAACATTTTGGACAATTCCATGGGATGGCACTTCACGTTCATATGTGAGTCAAGGCAGGTGGCCCAATACTTTTGGCAATATAGTGTATCACAATCACACTACAATCACTTGTAGTAAGATAGGATTTGGATCAGAATAATTTCAATGTACACCAGTGTTGGTGGAAATTAATCTGAATTATTGACTATACTTATATTTATTGTGTTTTCATTGTAAGCATTTCATAAGGTGTTGCTATACCCCCATGCTTTAACAGTCACTATTTTGAGTTTAGTTTTTTCGCCAGTCAGGTGGCACGTACATCTGCATGTGAGTAAAAAAACGGCTCTTAAACGAACAGCTCCCAACAGGGAGTCGGTTCTCATCATTCACTTAAAGGGGAACTGCAATATTCAAGTCACGAAATGCAAATGGGAGTATTCTTGGCGGTTTTTGAATGGGTATTTAATGGGATTTTATGGGCTGAATCGAGGACCTTCCATTGGCTCCGCTGTAAGTGAACTTTTATTTACGATTTTTAGAATGCATAAAAAAAAAAAATCAATCCGTAATGATTGCGAATGATAGGCAACATTACCCCAAAAAAGACCAGTTCCTCTGTAAACTGAGCCCACATTTTGAATGAGGTTTAGGTTTAGTTGAAGAGTGGATGAGAGTGAACCAGAGCCCAAGAGATACTGGCTTATTTGCGTTAGCCTCCATAACAAGCAATATCGGATGAGTCTCAAATGCTTCATATCAGGATTCAGGATTCAGGATGCTTTATTATTGTCCATTCTTTAACATGTACAAGACATATAAGAACTTAAATTACATTTTCGGCACAGTCCCACTAAGAGCAGACATACGTTACAGGGAGACAAGACGGGACCGCCGACGGTTCAGCCATTTACGGCACTCCTTAAAAAAGGTGGGAAAAAGGTGATATTGGGAAAAGGGGGAAGAGTAAAAAATATCAGTCAAAGGCTGGACCCTTGGGAAGGGGTCCAGACTGAGTCCAAGGGGAAAAAAAACTAATTTGCCATAGCACACATAAGCATGTTACATTTAATCACAACAACTCGCAAAAGAGGGGGAGGAGGGAGTTGGGGCCATGGAGGTCGGCATGCTGCTATAAAGCGCTACTCAGCCGTCCAATCAAGCGGTGGTGAAGGCGTGGGGTGGGGGTGGGGAGTGTGTTTGCGTATATGCCCATTGTCTTTGGGTGTAGTGGAGTTGTGTCCATAGGCCTGGGGTCGTTCTGCATGCTATGCAAGCAAAGTTCGACTTCCAGATGTCGTTGAGGAGGGAAGGAGGTCAAAAGCAGACAGTATTTAAGAATCCTAATGTTGGTCGCCCACTGGTGCACAGTCATGTTGGAAGAGGAAGTGGCCCTGTGGCAGTCCACCATCTTGAAGCGGGCGCCGTCGGTCCGCCGGCCCCCCCTCCCCACATTCTTCCATCGCCGGACGTAAGCCGGGCTTCCGACCGGCTAAGCCTACTCCCCCACCACCAGTGCACAAACCAAGGTCCATAAAGACATGGATGACAGAATCTGGTGTGGATGAACTTGACTGGCCTGCACAGAGTCATGACCTGGACCTGATAGATATAAGATATTCAATACATTACTGCCATCTGGCAGCTAAAGTGGATAGTGCACCACCCAGTTCGTCACATTTTGTGTGTCAGGTAAAGAGCGATAAATGAGGCCATATGAATCTCCTTCCTACTATTCTTGGGCGTCCAAGTTACGTTCCACTGTTGTCCAGAATTCAGGGAGATTTTGATCGCTGGTCCTTAACTTATTTACAGTGGCTTGTGTCAAACCTGTTACCATGTACTGTGATCTTCCTATTTGTTCCGGTGTATACCGCTTTTCCTCCCTCAGTCTTTCTTTCGTAAATTAATCAGACTTCAGACTTTATTCGGAATAAAAAGATGGACAGGTTACGCAAACAATATTTGCAGAGACCTAAATCGTCGGTAGGATTAGCAATACCAAACTTTCGATTTGACCTTTGGGCGACCAACGTTAGGATTCTTAAATACTGTCTGCTTTTGACCTCCCTCCCTCCTCAACGACACCTGGAAGTCGAGCCTTGCTTGCATAGCATGCAGAACGACCCCAGGCCCATGGACACAACTCCACTACACCCAAAGACAATGGGCATATACGCAAACACACTCCCCAACCCCACCCCACGCCTTCACCACCGCTTGATTCCCCTTCGGGGTGATGGACCGCTGAGTAGCGCTTTTCGAGGGAGCGGGAAGTGGGGACGGCCCGGTCTTCTCTAGCTGTTCTTTCTCGTCCTCTTCTTCCCGCCTCAAGTGGTCCTTCCCGGTTGGGCGCCAAAATGTGGCAGTGCTTACTGCCGTGCGGGTTCTCAGGACCATTCCAGGGAAGACATTGTCGTGAAATGGTTTAGACTTCTTTATTTTCTCAGTAACAGAGTTTTTTTGGCGTGCTTTTCAGCAGCTGCCTTTTCTTACGTGAGCACACGAATGGTTTCCTTCCGTCCGCCGTCTGCTTTTCAGCAGCACGTCGCCGTCGTTCGCCGTCTACTTTTCAGCAGCACATCGCCGTCATTCGCGTGGTAGCAGAGGATGGTTTCCTCCCGTCCGCCGTCTGCTTTTCAGCAGCACGTCGCCTTTGGCGTGCTTTTCAGCAGCTGTCTTTTCTTCGTCTCCTCCCGATGTTCACGTCTCTCGCCCTCTTATACGGTTCAAGAGGGTGATTGCACTGTCCACAGCTGCGCGTTCCACGCACCTTATGCTGATTGCGGCGTCGCTCCCAGACCGCCCCGCCTTGCCGCTCGCTCGTCCACGCCTCCTTACCACCATCTTGAAGCGGGCGCCGTCGGTCTGCCGGCCCCGCCTCCCCACATTATTCCATCGCCGGATGTAAACCGGGCTTCCGACCGGTCTTCCGACCGGCTAAGCCTACTCCCCCATCCCCATTTCGAGGGAGCGGGAAGTGGGGACGGCCCGGTCTTCTCTAGCTGTTCTTTCTCTTCCTCTTCTTCCCGCCTCAAGTGGTCCTTCCCGGTTAGGCGCCAAAATGTGGCAGTGCTTACTGCCGTGCGGGTTCTCAGGACCATTCCAGGAAAGACATTGTCGTGAGATGGTTTAGACTTCTTTATTTTCTCAGTAACAGAGTTTTTTTGGCGTGCTTTTCAGCAGCTGCCTTTTCTTACGTGAGCACACGAATGGGTTCCTTCCGTCCGCCGTCTGCTTTTCAGCAGCACGTCGTCGTCGTTCGCCGTCTACTTTTCAGCAGCACGTCGCCGTCATTCGCGAGGTAGCAGAGGATGGTTTCCTCCCGTCCGCCGTCTACTTTTCAGCAGCACGTCACCGTCGTTCGCGTGGTAGCAGAGGATGGTTTCCTCCCGTCCGCCGTCTGCTTTTCAGCAGCACGTCGCCGTCGTTCGCCGTCTACTTTTCAGCAGCACGTCGTCGTTGTTCGCGTGGTAGCAGAGTATGAATTCCTCCCCCACGCCGTCTGCTTTTCAGCAGCACCTCGCCGTCGTTCGCCGTCTACTTTTCAGCAGCACGTCGCCGTCGTTTGCGTGGTAGCAGAGGATGGTTTCCTCCTGTCCGCCGTCTGCTTTTCAGCAGCACCTCGCCGTCGTTCGCCGTCTACTTTTCAGCAGCACGTCGCCGTCGTTCGCGTGGTAGCAGAGGATGGTTTCCTCCCGTCCGCCGTCTACTTTTCAGCAGCACGTCGTCGTCGTTCGCGTGGTAGCAGAGGATGGTTTCCTCCCCCCCGCCGTCTGCTTTTCAGCAGCACGTCGCCGTTGCTCGCCGTCTACTTTTCAGCAGCACGTCGCCGTCGTTCACGTGGTAGCAGAGGATGGTTTCCTCCCGTTCGCCGTCTACTTTTCAGCAGCATGTCGCCGTCGTTAGCGTGGTAGCAGAGGATGGTTTCCTCCCCCCCGCCGTCTGCTTTTCAGCAGCACGTCGCCGTCGTTCGCCGTCTACTTTTCAGCAGCACGTCGCCGTCGTTCACGTGGTAGCAGAGGATGGTTTCCTCCTGTTCGCCGTCTACTTTTCAGCAGCATGTCGCCGTCGTTAGCGTGGTAGCAGAGGATGGTTTCCTCCCCCCCGCCGTCTGCTTTTCAGCAGCACGTCGCCGTCGTTCACGTGATAGCAGAGGATGGTTTCCTCCCGTTCGCCGTCTACTTTTCAGCAGCACGTCGCCGTTGTTCGCGTGGTAGCAGGGGATGGTTTCCTCCCCCCCGCCGTCTGCTTTTCAGCAGCAAGTCGCCGTCGTTCGCCGTCTACTTTTCAGCAGCACGTCGCCGTCGTTCGCGTGGTAGCAGAGGATAATTTACTCCCCCCCGCCGTCTGCTTTTCAGCAGCACCTCGCCGTCGTTCGCCAGCTACTTTTCAGCAGCACGTTGCCGTCGTTCGCATGGTAGCAGAGGATGGTTTTCTCACGTCCGCCGTATGTTTTTCAGCAGCACGTCGCCGTCGTTCGCGTGGTAGCAGAAGATGGTTTCCTTCCGTACGCCGTCTACTTTTCAGCAGCAAGTCGCCGTCGTTCGCCGTCGTTCGTCGTCATTTGCCGTCTACTATTCAGCAGCACGTCGCCTTTGGCGTGCTTTTCAGCAGCTGCCTTTTTTCCGTCTCCTCCCGATGTTCACGTCTCACGTTCAGCTGCGCGTTCCACGCACCTTATGCTGATTGCGGCGTCGCTCCCGGCGCGCCCCGCCTTGCCGCTCGCTCGTCCACGCCTCCTCGCCACCATCTTGAAGTGGGCGCCGTCGGTCCGCCTGCCCCGTCTCCCCACAGGCCCGCTCCAAACTGTTCCCACAAGGTTGGGAGCATGGAATTGTCCAAAATGTTTTGGCATCCTGGAGCATTCAAAGTTCCTTTCACTGGAACTAAGGGGCCAAGCCCAACTCCTGAAAAACAACCCCACACCATAATTCCTCCTCCACCAAATTTCACACTCTGCACAATGCAGTCCGAAATGTACTGTTTTCCTGGCAACTTCCAAACCCAGACTCGTCCATCAGATTGCCAGATGGAAAAGCGTGATTCATCACTCCGGAGAACGCGTCTCCACTGCTCTAGAGTCCAGTGGTTTATGGTGACGACTAACCATGAGTGCTGATTCAGTAAAAAACTATTGAATGAGTCGTTACTAAATCCCATCTCTATTACACTCTAACATCGTCAACGTAGGTAATATAACACGAAACAATTGTTCCTAGCAACAGAAAGCCCCGCTGTATTATGTTGAGTAAACACTAAGAATGTTAATTGTGTTTTCAATGAACGAAGCTCCAATCGCTGGTAATGGCAACGCCTCTCTAATTAGACCAAATATGTGTTTCTCGTGGCGCTCATAAAGGTTGCTGAAACAAGGATGATTGTCGTATGTCACATCACGCTCCCTCGCCGCAAGATGTTGCCCATTAGCCTTCAAAACCAGGATTTAATGAACCGAAGTGTTGCTCACTGGGTTACGTGGCGCTAATAGAGGAAAATATGAGCGCAGCAAAACGTAGCCAAGTCATTATGCCACATATCTGTCTCGGGGGAGAGTCATTCGGCGGTGCCATTTAGTTTGGTGATATTTACTGCAGCTAATGATTCATTTTGACCCCATCTAAAAAAACAACAGCAAATAGTGTTGTTTGACCAGCCATTAGATGATTTTCTTTTTTGCCTATGCGGCTAATGTTGCAGAGATTATGTGCTGAATTCAAAAGCGAGGCCAGTGCAACAGCACAAGTACCAGCTTGTCAGTAAGATGACATATGTTGTTGTTGGTGAATGAACAATATTCAATTTAACTAAGAATCAACATTGTACCGTTTATAGCAATGCTATATCATTTGCTGTGTATTTCTTAGACGCGTTACTTTCGGCTGTAAATAGTAATCTAACGTGGGTTTTTTTATATTCAGTAACTCAGTTACCGTTACTGCGTTATTTTACGTAATTTTTTATGTAGTATCGGCTAGAAACTGAGAATATCTGAGTGTGTTTTATTGGAGCGCTGCAGAAGAGGCTGTATGTGTGTGTGTCTGTGGGAGGGCGAAGCCGAGTTTCTTAACATGGAGATATTCTCACTACTTTTCTTTTGTCGGCCACAAAGAAAAGAACATTTTAGTTAAATGTAAGTTGTGTCTCGGATCAAAGATCCTATCAGAGCAATTCAAATCTGCTGAAACAGCTACAAAAGCAAGTAAAGAGAGACATACTTCACCTCCTAAGCAACAGGGGCTGGATTTTAACGAGGCACTGCTCGCCAGGACAACATTGATAGAGCCATTGCAGCACTGAAGGTACACACACTCTGTCAATTCTCGTATATACTCTACAAACCCCGTTTCCATATGAGTTGGGAAATTGTGTTAGATGTAAATATAAACGGAATACAATGATTTGCAAATCATTTTCAACTCATATTCAGTTGAATATGCTACAAAGACAACATATTTGATTATTTTTTTTGCAAATAATCATTAACTTTAGAATTTGATGCCAGCAACACGTGACAAAGAAGTTGGGAAAGGTGGCAATAAATACTGATAAAGTTGAGGAATGCTCATAAAACACTTATTTGGAACATCCCACAGGTGAACAGGCAAATTGGGAACAGGTGGGTGCCATGATTGGGTATAAAAGTAGATTCCATGAAATGCTCAGTCATTCACAAACAAAGATGGGGCGAGGGTCACCACTTTGTCAACAAATGTGTGAGCAAATTGTTGAACAGTTTAAGAAAAACCTTTCTCAACCAGCTATTGCAAGGAATTTAAGGATTTTACCGTCTACGGTCCGTAATATCATCAAAGGGTTCCGAGAATCTGGAGAAACCACTGCACGTAAGCGGCTAAGCCCATGACCTTCGATCCCTCAGGCTGTACTGCATCAACAAGCGACATCAGTTTGTAAAGGATATCACCACATGGGCTCAGGAACACTTCAGAAACCCACTGTCAGTAACTACAGTTGGTCGCTACATCTGTAAGTACAAGATAAAACTCTCCTATGCAAGGCGAAAACCATTTATCAACAACACCCAGAAACGCAGTCGGCTTTGCTGGGCCTGAGCTCATCTAAGATAGACTGATACAAAGTGGAAAAGTGTTCTGTGGTCTGATGAGTCCACATTTCAAATTGTTTTTGGAAACTGTGGACGTCGTGTCCTCCAGACCAAAGAGGAAAAGAACCATCCGGATTGTTATAGGCGCAAAGTTGAAGAGCCAGCATCTGTGATGGTATGGGGGCGTATTAGTGCCCAAGACATGGGTAACTTACACATCTATGAAGCCGCCATTAATGCTGAAAGGTTCATACAGGTTTTGGAGCAACATATGTTGCCATCCAAGCAACGTTACCATGGACGCCCCTGCTTATTTCAGCAAGACAATGCCAAGCCACGTGTTACATCAACGTGGCTTCATAGTAAAAGAGTGCGGGTACTAGACTGGCCTGCCTGTAGTCCAGACCTGTCTCCCATTGAAAATGTGTGGCGCATTATGAAGCCTAAAATACCACAACGGAGACCCCCGGACTGTTGAACAACTTAAGCTGTACATCAAGCAAGAATGGGAAAGAATTCCACCTGAGAAGCTTCAAAAATGTGTCTCATCAGTTCCCAAACGTTTACTGAGTCTTGTTAAAAGGAAAGGCCAAGTAACACAGTGGTGAACATGCCCTTTCCCAACTACTTGGGAAATTCTAAGTTAATTATTATTTGAAAAAAAAAAGTTTATATCTTGTCTTTGTAGTGCATTCAATTGAATATGGGTTGAAAAGGATTTGCAAATCATTGTATTCCGTTTATATCTACATCTAACACAATTTCCCAACTCATATGGAAACAGGGTTTGTAGACTTCTAGAGTGTTTGATTATCACATCACTCTAAATGTATAGACTATAAAGTTCACAAACATAAAGAGGGATGCTAGTGGGCCAGGCCAATCTTTCCTTGTCTCTAAACTAAAACTGGGGAAATGTGTAGAGTGTTCTGGGCTTCAGTCATGATTTTATTTCACAATTCCTTGAGAGAGAAAAACCCGCCTGGTTAGGCTTTGTGTATGTAGTGTGTGCCTTCCTTGGTTTACAGCTATGTTGTTATTATGCTGTTTGTTACTTATGTATGTTATGTTGCAGCTATTTAAAATAGTTTTGTTAATTTGTTCTAGCCTGAAACAAATTGGCCCTTTGAAACATATCTTTGTCTTTGTGTGTTGTATGTAGACCACATGGCTTAGCAGAGTTCAGTGATGCAAATGCATGTCGAGTTGATGAACAGCTTGTATTATTCTTCAGGGAAATAACAGTCCTGAAATGAAGGCTAAAAGGGCATTAAAGGGGGCCTTAATTTTTTTTTTTAAAGTAACTAAATAGTTACTTTTCACAGTAACGCCTTACTTTTTGGTGTAAGTAAATGAGTTAGTAACTGAGTTACTTTTAAAATAAAGTAACGAGTAACTGTAACTAGTTACTGGTTTTCAGTAACTAACCCAACATTGTACATTACACACCAAACTTGCACCAAAGAGCTTTGGTTATCTAGTAATCAAAAAAGTTTTCGTTAAACCATCCTGATTGGCTACTGTTGTTCTTGGGCTAACTTGGCTGCTTAAGCAGAACCCACATTGGTCTCGCTCCCGCATCCTTGATGTCATGTCTGTGTAATCATGTTTTGTTTTAGTCATGTTTTGTTTAGTTTTTGGACTCTTTAGTTTCTGGCTTTTCACTCCCTTGTCTTGTTTCCATGATTACCCATTAGTTTCACCTGTTCCACGTTTGGACTCATTGTGCACTCTTGTTTGTCACCATAGCAACCCATTAGTTCTCACCTGTCACGTCACGCACCTGTGTCACGTTTTGAGTCACGCACCTGTTTTCGTTAATCATGTATGTAGTATTTAAGTTCATTGTTTTCAGTTTGTCTTTCTGGTGACATCCCACAATTATGCTCTGCACATTTCTGACTCTCGATTTCATGTCCATTGTTCATGCTGCTCCTTTTAGTCCATGCCAAGTAAGTTTTGTTTATTAATGCTATAGTCTTTTGGTTTCATAGTTTGTTCTCCGCCACTGTGCGCGCTTTTCGTTTGTACTTTATTTTGATATATTAAATAAATCATGTATTTACATTCCCGTCTCGCCCGAGCCAACTTTCCGTTGCATTCCGGAAAAGCAAACACCCAGGACCAAGTCATGACACTTGACTGGAGCGTCACTTGCCAAACCGCCTGCCACCCTTCTCTTAAAGGGCCCCCTCCACCCGAAGTTATGAATCCAGCTACCGCTGCCTCGGTTTATCATGACCTCAAAATGGTGTTTTGTAGAGCTCAAGCTCTATTTTGCCCATCGTTCATCATTACTATGAGAGACAAGAAGACACGTGTCTTTTTTTTTTTAGGATTCCAAGGATGATAAAAAAAATGCGGCTAATGGTAGCCTTCAAAGCCCTCTAAAACACCTTCATCAATATTTCAGCCAGCAAGAAAAATACCCCCCCCCCCCTTTCCTCAGCTGATGTACGAGTATTTATTTAGGTGCAAATGTCACAGAATAAAAATACCAAACATCTCTGGGTACCATTCACATTTGAATCGATACGGTAGTCCTGGTATCTGGGAATCGATACCAGTACTCAACAGTACTTTTTTGTGTGTTCACGTGGTAAAACATGTTTTTGTGTAATAATGAAACCTTAAAATGTTTAAATGTAACATGTATTTCCCTTTATCGATCGATCATTAAATGTACCACAACAATATTCAATTATTTGTATAGTAACATGTTCGCAATTGTTTTGCTTATTTCTCCAGTGATACAAAGTGGAAAAGTGTTCTGTGGTCTGACGAGTCCACATTTCAAATTGTTTTTGGAAACTGTGGACGTCGTGTCCTCCGGACCAAAGAGGAAAAGAACCATCCGGATTGTTATAGACGCAAAGTTCAAAAGCTAGCATCTGTGATGGTATGGGGGTGTATTAGTGCCCAAGGCATGGGTAACTTACACATCTGTGAAGGCACATTAATGCTGAAAGGTACATACAGGTTTTGGAGCAACGTTATCATGGACGCCCCTGCTTATTTCAGCAAGACAATGCCAAGCCACAAGTTACAACTGCGTGGCTTCATAGTAAAAGAGTGCGGGTACTAGACTGCCCTGCCTGTAGTCCAGTCCTGTCTTCCATTGACGCATTATGAAGCCTTAAATACCACAACGGAGATCCCGGACTGTTGAACAACTTAAGCTGTACATCAAGCAAGAATGGGAAAGAATTCCACCTGAAAAGCTTCAAAAATTGGTAACACAGTGGTAAAAATGCTCCTGTGACAACTTTTTTGCAATGTGTAGCTGCCATTAAATTCTAAGTTAATGATTATTTGCAAAAAAAAAAAAAAGTTTCTCATTAAATATCTTGTCTTTGCAGTCTATTCAATTGAATATAAGTTGAAAATGATTTGCAAATCATTATATTCTGTTTTTATTTACCATTTACACAACGTGCGGACTTCACTGGTTTGGGGGTTTGTAATTTTATGATACATTTTCATGATTTTTTCTGCCCCCCCCAAAAAAAAATGTCTGTGCATGTGCCTGCTGTTACGCGCTGTTGGCAGCGGGATTGTTTTTGCCAAAAAAAAATGTTTCGCCAAGGGCTCCATATGCGCTGAAACCGCCGCTAAGGACAGATAAGAATGCTACGATGTTGCCTAAAAATTGATTGTACGGTTAATAAAGTTTTACGACGGTGTGTATAATGGCTGGCTTGAGTTCAGTCCCCACTCAGTGACTTTAGTGTAGTCAGCTGGAATAGGCTCCAGCTCCCGGCGATGCTAAACAGTAGAAGCGTGAGAAAATGGATGGTGTGTTGAAATTATTCTTGATCGAAAAAAAAAGGGATCTGAACCCCGAAAATGGCAACTCTGATGTGAAAAGAGTAGAATTATGTCCATTAATGGGGAAGAAGAGGTTTGCAAATAAACTACCGTATTTTCCGGGCTATGGTATTTAAGCCACACCCATAAAATTTTACAATAAATAAATATGTTCACATATATAAGCTGCACTGGACTATAAACTACAGATATATACCGGTACGCAGTGTTGGGTTAGTTACTGAAAACCAGTAACTAGTTACAGTTACCGTATTTTCCGCACCATAAGGCGCCCTGGGTTATAAGCCGCGCCTTCAATGAACGGCATATTTCAAAACTTTGTCCACCTATAAGACGCCGCCCCGTGTTATAAGCCGCATCTAACTGCGCTAAAGGAATGTCAAAAAAACAGTCAGATAGGTCAGTCAAACTTTAATAATATATTAAAAACCAGCGTGATGTGGGCGCGCACGGAGTCGTATATCAACATGGACGGAGCTGCGTGAAAAAAGCCACCCGGCCTCTTCGCGTAAACTTACCTTAACCACTCGCTCATCTTTTCTTCATCCATCCCTTCGAGTTAGCTTTTATGATGACGCCGGCTGGAAAGGTCTCTTTTGGCAAGGTCTTCCTTTTGAATATCACCATGGGTGGAAGTTTCTGGCCATTAGCATGGCAAGCTAGAACCACAGTGAAGGATGACTTCTCATTCCCTGTGGTGCGAATATTCACCATACGTGCTCCCGTTGTATCCACAGTGCGGTTCACAGGAATATCAAAAGTCAGTGGAACCTCGTCCATGTTGATAATGTTCTCTGGCCGGATCTTTTTTTCAGCTATCTTGTTTTTACAATATGCACGGAAAGTAGCCAGCTTTTCTTGAAAGTCTTTAGGCAGTTGCTGTGAAATAGTCAGTGTGCGGATGGAGAGATTGCGTCTTTTCATGAACCAGATCCCTGTCGCTTAGTAGGAGCCATTTTGTGGTCTTTACAGATGTAAACACACAAAGGAAATGAAACGTACGGTAATATCCGCGCGCTTCTTCTTCTTCTACGCGGGCGGGTGGTTGCTTACAGTAGAAGAAGAAGCGCTTCCTGTTCTATGGGGGTGGGTGCTTACCTTGGCGGTTGCTTGCGTAGAAGAAGAAGCACTTCCTCTTCTACGGGGAAAAAAGATGGCGGCTGTTTACCGTAGTTGCGAGACCGAAACTTTATGAAAATGAATCTTAATATTAATCCATATATAAAGCGCACCGGGTTATAAGGCGCACTGTCAGCTTTTGAGAAAATTTGTGGTTTTTAGGTGCACCTTATAGTGCGGAAAATACGGTACTAGTTACTTTATTTATGACAAAACTATTTTAAATAGCTGTCATGTCTGTGTAATCATGTTTTGTTTTAGTCATGTTTTGTTTAGTTATTGGAGTCTTTAGTTTCTGGCTTTTCACTCCCTTGTCTTGTTTCCATGATTACCCATTAGTTTCACCTGTTCTACGTTTGGACTCATTGTGCACTCTTGTTTGTCACCGTAGCAACCCATTAGTTTTCACCTGTCACGTCACGCACCTGTTTCACGTTTTGAGTCACGCACCTGTTTTCGTTAATCATGTCTGTAGTATTTAAGTGCATTGTTTTCAGTTTGTCTTTCTGGTGGCATCTCACATTTATGCTCTGTCCATTCCTGACACTTATTTTCATGTCCATCCTTCATGCTACTATTTTTGTCCAAGCCAAGTAAGTTTTTGTTTATTAATGCTATAGTCTTTTGGTTTCATAGTTTGTTCTCCGCCACTGTGCGCGCCTTTCGTTTGTACTTTTTTTTGATATATTAAATAAATCATGTATTTACATTCCCGTCTCGCCCCAGCCAACTTTCCGTTGCATCCCGGAAAAGCAAACACCCAGGACCAAGTCATGACAATAGCTGCAACATAACATACATAAGTAACAAACAGCATAATAACAACATAGCTGTAAACCAAGGAAGGCACACACTACATACACACACGCCTAACCAGGCGTTTTTTTCTCTCAAGGAATTGTGAAATAAAATCATGTCTGAAGCCCAGAAACTTTACGCATTTCCCCAGTTTTAGTTTAGAGAAAAGGAAAGATTGGCCTGGCCCACTAGCATCCCTCTTTATGTTTGTGAACTTTATAGTCTATACATTTAGAGTGATGTGATAATCAAACACTCTAAAAGTCTAAAATGAAAGAGTATATAAGAGAATTGAGAAAGAGTGTGTACCTTCAGTGCTGAATGATGAGCAGAGGCAGTGTTTGGAGTGTCTTCTTTAGCTCGCTTTTCATGTTTATGTACACACTATCCACTGTGTCCAGGAACTTGGAAAATGTTTTCGTGCCATTTGCTGTTTGACGCCGGTATCATGCTAATTAGCTGCCTGAAAGCAGGTGACTCCACTGTAAAAATAGCCTGCATGTCTTCTAGCACATACGCTGCAATGGTTCTATCAATATTGTCCTGGCTAGCAGTCCCTCCGTTAAAATCCTTAGGTGAAATGTCTCTCTTTACTAGCTTCGTCGAAGCATGTTGCTTTTGTAGCTGTTTCAGCAGATTTGAATTGCTGTTTTGGGCAGTAGATGGGCTCTTTGATCCAAGACACAACTTACATTTAACTTAAATGTTCTTTTCTTTGTGCTCGACAAAAGAAAGGTAGTGAGAATATCTCCATGTTAAGAAACTCGACTGCAGCTCCACCATGATCAGACACGCGCCCCCCCCTCCCCTCGCTCCCCAGACACACACAGAACACGCCTCTTCCTTGTGACACAAGAGATTCAGAAGAAAGACACTGCAGCGCTCCAATAAAACACACTCAGATCTTACTTTGTAACGCGTTAGTCCCAACACTGCCGGTACGAAAAATTTAGTAAATGTTGATTTTCACATCTAATTGTTTCCTAACGGCCCCTGTAACACGGGTGTAAAACGGCTGAACAAGCAAAACAGAAGTTCTCGTCATGGCTAGCCGCAGAAGCCAGCGCTCCAATCAGCTAAAAAAACAAGCAAAACAGAAGTTCTCGTCATGGCTAGCAGCAGAAGCCAACGCTCCAATCAGCTAAAAAGACTCAACATTTACGAATTTACGAAACTGGAACAATACAAAAAAAATGGCATTGTAGGTTAATAATACTAACGCAGACACTGGTAAACGCGTTAGCATGTTCGCTAACGACGCTAGCTTCATTACATTATGATTACATTATCACATCACACATAGGACGGGTAATAATGAATTGTTTTAGTTACATTGTAAAACTTGAATGAAGCATCCTTTGCTACGGACAAATACTTCTGGTTGAAGGAACGAAACAGGGAACACATTTTTCAACCCACAGCACCTGCAGTGAGAAAGCGTGTCCAAAAGATGGCGCCGTAGCACAAACAATAACACTACTTTTTAGTGTCTCCCTCAGTGTTCTGTGGAAAATATTTGTGTCAGGTTCAAACAGTGATGAAGTTCACAAAACAAGAGGCAAAGAATTAAACAGAGACAGAATTCAATTTAGACTCAATATATTGAGGAGAGTCGCCCGGACATTGTATCCTTCTACAATCTCCAGCACGCTCTGCCAAAAGATTGTATGCCTTCTTCTTTTATTTTGGACCCTCCCCGACCACATGGCCATGGCTGATTCCAAAGGACAAAGGTCGCAAAAAGTTCACAGAAAAGTTGGTAAACAATTCACAGAAAAGGTCAGTTCAAAAAGAGTTTGTAAAATAGTTCAAAAAGAGTTCGTCTGGAAATTGGGCAGATCCTGTCATCTCTCCCCTTTGAAGTCCTTGGGCCAGAACAACATCCTTCTGTTGATTACATATATGAGAGAAAACAGAAAAAACTTTATGTGTCTCTCTACTTACACAGTGGAGTTTTACGAGCATTCTTCCTGGTAGGTTTCAAAGACAACTTTTGTCTTCTTACTTGACAGAACTCAATGTAACACAAAGTTTTTTGTGATAATTTAGAAACAACTATTCTAACAATTTGTTGAATACAAAACATGATGACAGTTATCGAAGAAAATTTGATAAATTAGCTGCACCGGCTTATCGTACGGAAAATATGGTAGTAGTAAACAGGAATACTATAATCAACTCATTGTTGGGATTAGCTCCATATTTTATTTTATTGTTTCAGGCAGCCTCAGCATTTTTTTTACTCTCATCTCAGATTGAAGAAGCGGGACAGACCAGTGGCCACAGAATATGTGCTGTGCAGAATTCAGGGGTCCTCTGTGGACCATCTCTGATTGTGCCCACTGGCAAACCAAGTAGCATATTTTAATGTTCTTGTGAGTCACTGACTGGAGAATAGAAATGGGAGGGGGGAAAAAAAAATCAGCGTCAAGAGAGGAGGAAGAGAGTTACCTTGAGGCGGTGGAGTGGCTTTCTTATGTCTTAAGCAAGAATCATCACAGACGTTAAAATCGCGCACATAATCTGGAACTAATTTTGCTTATTTAATCCACAGACTGGCTGCAATAGATCGGTCTGCACAATTTTGTTGGGTTCAATTACCGGATTTTCCGGCCCATAGGGCGCACCGGATTATAAGGCGCATTAAAGGAGTCATATTCCATCCATCCATCCATCTTCTTCCGCTTATCCGAGGTCGGGTCGCGGGGGCAGCAGCCTAAGCAGGGAAGCCCAGACTTCCCTCTCCCCAGCCACTTCGTCCAGCTCTTCCTGTGGGACCCCGAGGCGTTCCCAGGCCAGCCGAGAGACATAGTCTTCCCAACGTGTCCTGGGTCTTCCCCGCGGCCTCCTACCGGTCGGACGTGCCCTAAACACCTCCCTAGGGAGGCGTTCGGGTGGCATCCTGACCAGATGCCCGAACCACCTCATCTGGCTCCTCTCGATGTGGAGGAGCAGCGGCTTTACTTTGAGCTCCCCCCGGATGGCAGAGCTTCTCACCCTATCTCTAAGGGAGAGCCCCGCCACCCGGCGGAGGAAACTCATTTCGGCTGCTTGTACCCGTGATCTTGTCCTTTCGGTCATAACCCAAAGCTCATGACCATAGGTGAGGATGGGAACGTAGATCGACCGGTAAATTGAGAGCTTTGCCTTCCGGCTCAGCTCCATCTTCACCACAACGGATCGATACAGCGTCCGCATTATTGAAGACGCCGCACCGATCCGCCTGTCGATCTCACGATCCACTCTTCCCTCACTCGTGAGTCATATTATTATTTTTTTTTCCTAAATGTAAAACACTTCCTTGTGGTCTACATAACATGTAATGGTGGTTATTTGGTCAAAATGTTGCATAAATTATGTTTTACAGATCATCTTCAAGCCGCTTTCTGACAGTTGCTTCAGGATGCGCCGTTTTGTGGGCGGTCTTATTTACGTGGCTCACTTTCGACGGCATCTTTGTTGTAGTGGTGTAGCGTGCAAGGACGGGAGTGGGAAAAGTGTCAAAAGATGGAGCTAACTGTTTTAATGACATTCAGACTTTACTTCAATCATAAACAGAACAGCATCTTCTCATCCGTGGCTCACTAGTGCAACAAGGCCGGAAATGTCTCTTGTTATTACATATGTTGGCCAGAGAGGGAGCACTTCAAATTTTTACACACACTTGTTATTTCATATGTTGACCAGAGGGGGCGCACATGGAAATGAGACAATTGTTTTCTGTATTGGGACCATGATTTCGGTCGTAACTTGTTCACCCGTCCTCAATTGGAAGATACTTTTCCTTGTTGATGTCTCAAGAAGGGTAGAAATACAAGAACACACACACACAGTCACTAGCCCCGTGGTGCTCTCACAGTTTGAAATCACAAAAGTACTTAACTTTAACAGTCAGGTTACGACAATTATTTAGGAATACAAAAAACAAAAATCACTTTGCCTTGTTTGCTAATCTCCTTTGTGTGCACGGAAAGGAGGGTGGAGGAGGCAGTGTGGAAACTTCCTGATGGTTTCAAAAACACACATCGCTTGTCCATTGCTTTCATTGGACTAATTTGAGCTGGCAAAACAAGAAAAATGCAGTAAAAAGGCTAAAAAAAAAGCACACAAAGTAGCTCTGAACGCAGTAGCTCACGACACAACTTCTGAGGTGACCATCGAAGCTCACAATGTAAGTTCCCTCAAATATTCAAGTAAGTTTCATGTTACATTTGTTGTATATTTGAAGGTCTGATGGGTGATGAGCCAAGAAGACGCCAATGAGGAATCGTCGAACAAAAAGCTTTATTTGTTTCATCGAGCCTCACACTGGAACTGCAGCTTCCAGGAGAAATAGTATGGGCCTGATTACTCTTCTGCTCGGACCACTGTTCTTAAATACCTTTTATACAAAGAGAGTTACTCTTTGTTGTTCTAGCCTTGGGGCCGGCCAGTTTGGACAAAGCCCAATTTGTTGCTTGGCCAGTAAATCTATTTCCTCTGATCGGTTTGAGTCGGGTGACCTCCGACTCCTATCCTCTACTCCTACTTCTAAGGGCTTCCTACCAGATGTTGCTAATGTCTCTACACTTCCTCCTAAAATCCAAACCTGCATTCCTGTAGGACTCCAATTTCCTGGGGGCAAGAGCCACCACTCTCCGGAGAGCTTGTGATGGACATGGGCACTTTTGAAGCTATCTAAGGGCAAATTTCCTTTGTGGAATAATCCTCTATAGGAATCTGAGACCAAATACAAACACATGTGAGCTCACAATCATACAAGAAAACAGTACACGGTATAATTTACCACACAATTAAACAGCTGTTGCGAAATAAATACAATACTTACAGCATAAACACTTTGTTGGGCTCTACATTAGACTAACTGGCACATTCTACTGACATTTCATCATCAAACAATTAACATTTATTTACATATACAAACGTACTCGACCGGTAGTTGGTACTGTATCGGTTCAAATGTGAAAGGTACCACTTTCATAACACTTTTGCTTAAAGCATTTATCGGCCGATATTATAAGTACTTTAAAATGTAATATGGGAAATTATCGGTATTGGTTTCAAAAAGGAAAATTTACGACTTTCTAAATGCCGCTGTACGGAGTGGTACACGGACGTAGGGAGAAGTACAGAGCAGTTGCGTCTCCCAGTCATACTTGCCAACCCTCCCGATTTCCCCGGGAGACTCCCGAATTTCAGTGCCCCTCCCGAATATCTCCCGGGGCAACCATTCTCCCGAATTTCTCCCGATTTCCACCCAGACAACAATTTTGGGGGCGTGCCTTTAAGGCACTGCCTTTGCGTGCCGACCCAATCACATAATATCTACGACTTTTCACACACACAAGTGAATGCAAGGCATACTTGGTCACCAGCCATACAGGTCACACTGAGGGTGGCTGTATAAACAACTTTAACACTGTTACAAATATGCGCCACACTGTGAACCCATACCAAACAAGAATGACAAACACATTTCGGGAGAACATCCGCACCGTAACACAACAGAACAAATACCCAGAACCTCTTGCAGCACTATTTCTTCCAGGACGCTACAATATACACCTATATAAACAACTTTAACACTGTTACAAATATGCGCCACACTGTGAACCCACACCAAACCCATGACAAACACATTTTGGGAGAACATCCGCACCGTAACACAACAGAACAAATACCCAGAATCCCTTGCAGCACTAACTCTTCCAGGACGCTACAATATACACCCCCTCCCTCCCCCCACACACCTCAACCCCACCCCTCCCCAACCCCGCCCACCTCAACCTCCTCATGCTCTCTCAGAGAGAGCATGTCCCAAATTCCAAGCTGCTGTTTTGAGGCATGTTAAAAAAAAATAATGAACTTTGTGACTTCAATAATAAATATGGCAGTATCATGTTGGCATTTTTTTTTTCCATAACTTGAGTTGATTTATTTTGGAAAAACTTGTTACATTTTTTACAAAATTAGGCATAATGATGTGTTAATTCCACGACTGTATATATCGGTAATTAAGAGTTGGACAATATCGGATTATCGGATATCGGCAAAAAAGCCATTATTGGACGTCTCTACTTTTGCTCTATTTTTCCCATTTGTGGTGTTTATTTTTATGTCTACAATGACTGCGGAAAGCCCTGCTTTTATACCTCTTTGTCAAGTGTGCGAGGTGACGTCGACTGCGTGTAGCTCGTTAGCGTCCCATCGCGAGCAAACAATAGTAATTAAAGAGGAAAGACGGACGCTGTTATTGCAGCGCTGCGTTGCTAATCAACCCATTACAGCCATCAGCCTCAACCATGCTGTTTTTTGGATTCGCACGTCACGCAATGCGAGTTTACTCTATGCTGGCAGGAGCATTGTCCGGGTTTCAGAGTCTGAATTAAAAAACGGAAACCGCAACAAAAATGCCTGCCTGGAGAGCAGCATGAGTCAAAACGGGCGCCTGTTGATCACTCTTTGGGATTGTCAATAACTCTGAGCCTTAACCAAGTGGGAGTAATGTTAAATACTTTCACGTTGTTAAATGAAAAGCCCTGTCAGATGTTTGCTCTAACAGCTACAAAATATGAAGCTGCAAAGAGGTTGAATTTACGGCATATTGAAAAAAACAAAAAACGGTGGCATTATCAAATCGCACACGGTGGCTGCAGAGCAACACTGGGGGAGAAATAAAGAATAGGTTGCGATCATAAGAACACCACGGGACTAAGTTATCACCAAATGGGCAATCTGGGGTTCTAATAGCATTTGAGTGTATGTATTGAGTTTGAGTTTGAGTTTGAGTTTGAGTTTATTTCGAACATGCAAGTATACAACATGATACATCACAATCTCCAGTTTCTCTTTTCAACATGTTCGAAAAGGAGTAGGAAGAAGCAAAGCTTATTTAATCCTACCCCTTTTCTTTTACATGACAGTTGCTAAAACTTTTGTTCACTTCCTGTTCTCAATTTATTCACAATATACTCCATAAGTAATCACAATAAAATAAGTAAATAAATAATAATTGGTGAAGTAAGTTACATTTCATATGTTGAGATAAGTAAGATTATTTTGTGAGTGAAAGAATGAAAGAATGGATGAGTTAAATAAATTCAGAATGTTTATCATGGTTCTTCTTCTTTGTACTTTGTAAACACTTTAAGTTTGAAGAGTTTCTTGAAGTGGATCATATTAGTACATTGTTTGATTGCTTTGCTTAATCCATTCCATAATTTAATTCCACATACTGATATACTGAAGGTCTTAAGTGTTGTACGTGCATACAAATGTTTTAAATTACATTTCTCTCTAAGATTATATTTCTCCTCTTTTTTTGAGAAGAATTGTTGTATATTCTTGGGTAGCAGGTTATAGTTTGCTTTGTGTATAATTTTAGCTGTTTGCAAATTCACTATGTCGTGGAATTTCAGAATCTTTGATTCAATAAATAAAGGATTTGTGTGTTCTCTATATCCAACATTATGTATTATTCTAACTGATCTTTTTTGTAACACCGTTAATGAATGAAGTGTACTTTTGTAATTATTTCCCCATATTTCTGCACAATAACTCAGATATGGTAACACTAGTGAGCAGTAGAGAATATGAAGTGATTTTTTGTCTAGAACATGTTTTGCTTTATTCATTATTGACGTGTTTCTTGCTACTTTATGTTGTATATTTTTTACGTGAGATTTCCAGTTCAATTTATCATCAATCATTATACCCATCAATCATTATACCAGTAAGCACAACCAGAATTATGCAGTACATTAGGCGCGCCGGGTTGTATATATGCACTGTCAATTTTTGAGAAAATTAATGGATTTTAAGTGCGCCTTATAGTCCGACAAAATACGGTACCTAAAAAAACTTTGCATTGCGATTTTAGGGAAGAACTTCTGCAAATCCAGACATCTCAGAAAAGCCCTGCAAGATCCTGGGGATAGTGGTACATTTCTTTAATTGTTTAAAAACATTGAATTTAAGATGCAAATAAAGCATATTTTGTTGAAATGGTGTGCTTTTGGGGAGTTGAGGTTATTAAAGCAACTTAAAACACTGATTAAAAATTATTTAAAGAGGATTGTGGAGGGGGTGCGTGGCCTGCGGACCTGCAGCGGAGCGGGGTGTGCCAGGACTGGCTGCGAGATCAGCGACAGGTGCGTACATGTCCCACCTGGGCCTGCTTATCTAATCACCTGTCGCTCTGTTAAAGGCAGCAGCCGGGGAAGAGAGAGGTGGAGCTGGAGCGAGAGACAGAGACAAACAGAGAAAAAGCACAACGAAGAGACATTATTGATAAATAAACCAGTGTCTAAAACCCTGAAAAGAATATAATAGAATAGAATAGAATAGAATGGACTTTATTGTCATTATATTTGCATATAACAAGATTAAGGACTCTACACCACGAGACTAAGTTATCACCAAATGGGCAATCTGGGGTTCTAATAGCATTTGAGTGTATGTATTGAGGTCAGTAAGCACAACCAGAATTATGCAGTACATTAGGCGCGCCGGGTTACATATATGCACTGTCAATTTTTGAGAAAATTAATGGATTTTAAGTGCGCCTTATAGTCCGAAAAATACGGTACCTAAAAAAACTTTGCATTGCGATTTTAGGGAAGAACTTCTGCAAATCCAGACATCTCAGAAAAGCCCTGCAAGATCCTGGGGATAGTGGTACATTTCTTTAATTGTTTAAAAACATTGAATTTAAGATGCAAATAAAGCATATTTTGTTGAAATGGTGTGCTTTTGGGGAGTTGAGGTTATTAAAGCAACTTAAAACACTGAATAAAAATTCTTTAAAGAGGATTGTGGAGGGGGGGCGTGGCCTGCGGACCTGCAGCGGAGCGGGGTGTGCCAGGACCGGCTGCGAGATCAGCGACAGGTGCGTACATGGTCCACCTGGGCCTGCTTATCTAATCACCTGTCGCTCTGTTAAAGGCAGCAGCCGGGGAAGAGAGAGGTGGAGCTGGAGCGAGAGACAGAGACAAACAGAGAAAAAGCACAACGAAGAGACATTATTGATAAATAAAACAGTGTCTAAAACCCTGAAAAGAATATAATATAATAGAATAGAATAGAATGGACTTTATTGTCATTATATTTGCATATAACAAGATTAAGGACTCTAACTTAAGGTGCGGTAGTGGGAACAAATATGGGGTAAAAATAAATTACAGGTAATAAAGAGAAAACTAACAATTTAAATAAACAGACTACTATCCCATAAAAATAATAAGCAACCCTGTACAATATACAAAACCCTATAGAAATACAAAATACTGTACAATATACAGAACAAGACAAGAGTACCAGAGTAATAAATAACAATCAGTGTCGGACGTATTGCACTCGAAGGGTAACATTGCACAGTAGGGTATTAGGGTAGGATATTGTATAGGGGTGAATTATTATTATAAGGAGCTGTCATGTCGGTGATTGGTGGTCCGAGGAACCCGGAGGAAAGAAACTTTCACAAGGATGTAATGTTGATGAGAGGGGAAAAAAAGCCTTAAGGGGAACATTATCACAATTTCGGAAGGGTTAAAACTATTAAAAATCAGTTCCCAGTGGCTTATTTTATTTTTCAAAGTTTTTTTCAAAATTTTACCCATCACGCAATGTCCCTAAAAAAAGCTTCAAAGTGCCTGATTTTAACCATCGTTATATACACCCGTCCATTTTCCTGTGACGTCACATAGTGAAACCAACACAAACAAACATGGCGCATAGAACAGCAAGCTATAGCGACATTAGCTCGGATTCAGACTCAGATTTCAGCGGCTTAAGCGATTCAACAGATTACGCATGTATTGAAACGGATGGTTGTAGTGTGGAGGCAGGTAGCGAAAACGAAATTGAAGAAGAAACTGAAGCTATTGAGCCATATCGGTTTGAACCGTATGCAAGCGAAACCGACGAAAACGACACGACAGCCAGCGACACGGGAGAAAGCGAGGACGAATTCGGCGATCGCCTTCTAACCAACGATTGGTATGTGTTTGTTTGGCATTAAAGGAAACTAACAACTATGAACTAGGTTTACAGCATATGAAATACATTTGGCAACAACATGCACTTTGAGAGTGCAGACAGCCCAATTTTCATCAATTAATATATTATGTTTATTAAGCCACAGTTAGTCTTTTTTGTTGTTCATAGTTTCTGCCTTTGTGCAAGTATTTGTTTTCATAGCCAAGTCGTTTCTCCGCCACTGTGCGCGCTTTTCGTTTGTACTTTTTTTTTGTAGTTATAGTGTTTAAATATATCATGTACTTACATTCCCGTCTCGCCCGAGCCAACTTTCCGTTGCATCCCGGAAAAGCAAACACCCAGGATCAAGTCATGACAGGGACTGATTTTATTTAACACTATATTATTATTTATACACCTATAGTGATCACAGAGACAGGTTGTTTTTGTGTTACTTTATATATTTGTTTTTCTGAAAAATCCCACTTAATATATTTTGGGTAACAACAGTCAATATTTAATGTTTTTATTTTTTTAGGGGGGTAACAGTCAATATTTATTATTATTATTATTATTTTTTCTTATAATATAAAAGTGAGCTTTTGTTAAACCAAATATTGTGTTTCTTTCCATATACAACAACCTATCTGGATTCGATAAGAGAATCGATAAGGAATCGGTTCGATAAGAGGATTCGATAATGGGCTCGAACTCGATAATTTCTTATCAAACACCATCCCTATATGCACCTGTCGCCGATCTCGGAGCCGGCCCCGCATACTTGCCAACCTTGAGACCTCCGATTTCGGGAGGTGGAGGGCGGGGGGCGTGGTCAGGGGTGGGGCGGGGCGTGGTTGGGGGCGTGGTTAAGAGGGGAGGAGTATATTGGCAGCTAGAATTCACCAAGTCAAGTATTTCATACATATATACAGATATATATATATATATATATATATATATATATATATATATGTATGTGTGGGGAAAAAATCACAAGACTATTTCATCTCTACAGAGGGGGGGTTCCCTCAATCATCAGGAGAAATCTCTTGATGATTGAGGGAACCCCCCCTCATGAAACAGGCCTGTAGAGATGAAATAGTCTTGTGATTTTTTTCCCACACATACATATATTGCGCTCTACTACGGTATCGAGCACTATTTTTTGGATAACCTTAATAAGACATATATATATATATATATATATATATATATATATATATATATATATATATATATATATATATATATATATATATATATATATATATATATATCCTGAAAATATGCAAACAAAAGTGTGTTTAGATAATTGATACTTCAAACTTGCATAAATAAATATTAAGGAATATAACATAACTTGGCTTCTGAGAACTTCAAAATGTAATGAATAAAATGCTAAAGTTGTTGATAAACAAGCAATTATTTTAATAATTAAATTTGGTCATTTTTTTTTCTTTTTTTTTTATTAATTAATATATTTTTATTTTTAGGTAAGATAAACATAATAATACAATTTATCTCTAGCCTGGATGATTTACTTCTTGTCATCCTGTTTTCCTCCCGTCGTGAAAAAAGGCTGTCCTCACTCGGGTCCGCATGGACCGGCTGAAAATCCGGAGATTTTCGGGAGAATATGTGTCCCGGGAGGTTTTTGAGAGAGGCGATGAATTTCGGGAGTCTCCCGGAAAATTCGGGAGGGTTGGCAAGTCTGAGGCCCCCGGCACACCCCGCCTCGCTGCAGGGCTGCAGGCCACGCCTCCTCACACACGTAAATAAGACCGCCCACAAAACGGCGCATCCGGAAGCGACGGTCAGAAAGCGGCTTGAAGATGGTCTGTAAAACATCCTATATGCAACATTTTGACCAAAAAACCACCATTACATGTTATGTAGACCACAAGGAAGTGTTTTACATTTAGAAAAAAATAATAATAATATGACCCCTTTAATGCGCCTTATAAACAGATGTGCCTTTTGTTTGAAAATAAACCTGATGGTATGAGGTGCTTACCTTTTTAAAGCAATAACACATCTAACAGATAAAAAGATATTGCCGTATTTACTGCCTTTTGCCTCGAGTGTCTGGTAAAAGAAAAAAAAAGGAACTAACAAGAGACAGGACCGGTTTAGTGTACCCTCCAGTTAAATCTAATAACACTTCTACAAATGATTAACACCCAGTTTCCGGCAAAATGAGACTCGTGTTGCTTATTTGGCAAAATTATATTATACACGTGGTGTTTTATGAGTTTATATTTAAATGTATATTTTAGATGTATTGACATAATCTTGGCTGTTTTCTAATTAAGGCGTCATTGTCAATGTGTGCTAATTGATAATTGTGCTTTATGTGTCTAACATGATAATGACTCATAATATTTATTACTACAACCGCAATACCTTTCACCCTCATTTCAAAGAGTGTTGCTCACTCCTTAATGAAGATTTTCCTGTCTCTTCATCCCGGAGTTCACTCTCCCTGCTGTATCATAATTAAGTCGCTATATGAGCCGTAAAGACCAAACTCTCATGGAAGACACGGTAAATTCTCACCATCTGCTGGTGTTTCTCCTCCACTGTGGCTTCACTCTCAGACCGCTCCGTCCATCCCTGCAAGACTGGTTGCCAGATGTTTAGAGGATAATATCCGTCATAATCAGATATTATCATGGTGTGTCGTGGATTAGGGCTGCAAAATTCCGGGAATATTCGAAGTTGGGAACATTTCCATGGGAATTAACGGGAATATATGGGAATCAACGGGAATTAAAGGGAATTAATGGGAATACAAATTCAGTTGAATTTCAATTCTGCACAGTGCATTCCTCCATACACATGTGCAGTGCATTCTTCCATCACATGCACAGATAATTCCCAGCATGCTCCACACTATATATATATATATATATATATATATATATATATATATATTTACATTGTATATATATATATATATATATATATATATATATATATATATATATATATATATATATATATTTACATTATATTTATATATATATATATATATATATATATATATATACATTATATTTATATATATATATATATATATATATATATATATATATATATATATATATATATATATATATATATATATATATATATATATATATATATATATATAATCTGTCTCATTGCAGATTAGACAAGCTGCCTTTTCCTTACATTGAACAAAAAAAAGTCATATGTCTACTGATGTCTATTTTACATTTCCCCAACGATTTCGCCATTTTTTTCCCCCTTGTGCACTAATTGACTGAAAGAGCGCGCACTTGCCGCGCTCTTGCCCGACTTTGCGGCACGAGCGTGGTGACGTCACATTATCCCCCGCGACCCCAAAAGGGACAAGCGGTAGAAAATGGATGGATGGATGGATGATTTGCCTGGGCGGCTAGGAGACCCAGTAACAAGCGGTAGAAAATGGACTAATGGATGGGTCGAAAAAGGACAGTTTGAAATAATAAATAAATAAAAATAAAACATGTTATACTCGGCACTACCTGCGGGCTGGATTTTGGATGCTGGCGGGCCGTATCTGGGCCAACGGGCCGTAGTTTGGGGACCTCTGGTCTATATTCTCAATGAAACACCAATGTTTTGGTGTTGCTTGTTTACGAGTACATTTGTCGAACAGGCGTCAACCTGCCGTTCACACGTATCCCTTAAAGGGGAACATTATCACCAGACCTATGTAAGCGTCAATATATACCTTGATGTTGCAGAAAAAGACCATATATTTTTTTAACCGATTTCCGAACTCTAAATGGGTGAATTTTGGCGAATTAATCGCCTTTCTAATATTCGCTCTCGGAGCGATGACGTCACATCGGGAAGCAATCCGCCATTTTCTCAAACACCGAGTCAAATCAGCTCTGTTATTTTCCGTTTTTTCGACTGTTTTCCGTACCTTGGAGACATCATGCCTCGTCGGTGTGTTGTCGGAGGGTGTAACAACACGAACAGGGACGGATTCAAGTTGCACCAGTGGCCCGAAGATGCGAAAGTGGCAAGAAATTGGACGTTTGTTCCGCACACTTTACCGACGATGGCAAGAATGTGTGGATATCCTGCGACACTCAAAGCAGGTGCATTTCCAACGATAAATTCAAAGAAATCTGCCGCCAGACC